>NC_051235.1:5832076-5884576 GCF_015220715.1 Pygocentrus nattereri
ATTCTCATGGCACCTAACAGACTGCCATCATGCCGAGTTATTGCGCAGAGGGAGGGCCGTCATATCCACCCACAGAGACTGAGGCCATTTATGCTGTCTTAGACTCCTCGCCAGGGGTGGGCAGCATGGTGACGTTTATCTTTATCGTGATAAATTTTCTCATGCTTTCTCTGAGCATATTGTGGATATAGTCAGTGCTTAACACTCATCACCAAGTGAGCATAATTAGTCCTGTTTGATTGGATTTGGTGCAGTGCAGTTGAATAAAATCTCTGTAGTTGTAGGTTTGTTGTCGGTGTTCGTGGCGATGTCGGTGGTCTTGGCGGCGATGTCTGTTATATTTTTGTCTGGCAAGTCTTTACATTTCAGAAAAACCGTGATGTATATCGTGCATTGTAAAAATGTCATGAAGGATCATGATGTAATATTTTAGCTACATCGCCCACCCCTGCTTATGGCTGTGGGGTCCCCATCGATTCAACTCTCAATTTTCGGAACATTGGAAGGTCCAGCCTTTGCAGAGCTTGAGGGCAAAAGCTCAAAAGTAAGGAATTGGAGGGTCCGTCTCAAGCTCTGTTTACCAATCTGTAGAGCTGTGGAATAAAATCAGGCTTTGGTTATGGAGCCGTGGGTCGGGATGGCACAGATTCGAGAGCCAGTGTCTAGAAGAAAACGCTAGATTTCGTATTGGCGGAGGTAAAGAACTAAACGATTTGATTGTTTTTTAACAAGCGTAGACTGAAGTATCACCGGATTGCTTATTGCCTCATGTAGCCTAATGCCAACAAAAGAACAAGGAGGTAACTGAGGCTAAATGGCTAAAGGAGATTTACACTTATAATGACAGTTAAACTTGGTTTTTTTTAATTAATTAATTTATTTATTTATGTCTGAGACACGTGAAGCACCACCACATCTTTTTGAACTGCTGCTCAACGCGCTTAGAGGTGAACACCAACTGCCAGTTCTGTTACGTCAATAAACGGATGCAAGCGTTGGAGCGCTGGAGGCCCTTTAACTTTAAAGGGAAAAGAAATGGATCATTATTGTTTCTGGATCCACACGTTTTGGGTTGAGAAGTACACCTTCCCTTTAGGCCCAACCGATATGAAAATGTTTCAATACCGGTTTTAAGGGGCTAAAATTACCGTTAACTTTGTCCTGAAGTTGTAGAATTGAATTTTATTTTCGTAGTTCTCATTAAACAGTGCTAAATTGTCTGTGTCCGTTCTCATTTAACACTTTTTAAAACTCTAATCAGCAGAAACTCTAAAATGGCCTTAAAAAGGTATTAATTTTAGAGCTGATACCAGAGCTCCCCAGTTCATGCAGGTCAGTGTGTTTTATTTTATTATTATTTTTATTTTTTTTGTAAACCATAATTCACGCACAGCCTCTGTTTTTACGTTATGGATAATCGTCACCAGCCGTATTGATGGTCACTAACATCAGCTGATATCAGCTGTCCCATATGCCGGGCAGACCCTATTTTCCCACACGGTATCTGGTTTCTGACGCATTTGCCTGTGGTGAATGTTCCTTCCTGAATTTTTGGTGTCACTAGATCTCTGTGCCAGCTGTGGTTGTTGTGGCATGTCAGTGACTTGTAGTATATTTGCGAAACAGGAGTTTGTTCATGTGGTGTGGCTTCAAGTCAGACATCAAAAAGCTCTACAGATACTGGACTGATTACACATACTTCCTAATTATTAGTTGTTGGAGCTTGTTTACACTAGACGCTGGCTGTGATCTTGACCGTGAGTAAGACTGTGTCACAACACTCACCTGACACCTATCATTACTGACTCTGAGCAGGCTGTCATCATCCCAGAGTCACAGGACTCTTTCTGCAGGCAGGAAGGCTGATCTAACCTTTCAGGCTTTAAAGTATGTGTAGAAAGTAGAAGCAGTCACTGCACTGAGGCTGTAAAGCGAGTGTCGCAGGATGCTGTTAGAGCCGCAGGGCAGGTATGCGTCTCAGGAGTTTCATAAACATCTAAACCTTATCATTTTTCCTGATGAATGTCACTGCATGTGTTTATAAACACCAGTTACAGATTAAGACTAGTTTGAAAAAGCCTGTAAACAACCAGTAACTGCATAAAATTCATAACGAGCGGCTAAATGAATGTTATGCTGTTACCGGTCTCAGTTCCTTCATACAATTTTTAACGTAGGTATGAATGGAGGAATGCTTAACATTCTGAAATGAAGTCATTTTTACATCTCGCAAATGTTTCTGGACACTCTTATGCTAGAAACACCTTGGTAAGCACTTAGGATACCATAGCAATGCCTCGCACCGCCTTAACATCCATCTAGCATAGCACAGCAATGGTCTAGTAACACCTTAGCACCCACCTGGGACACCATAGCAATAGTCTCAACACACCTTAACACCCACCTGGGATATCACAGCAACAGCCTAGCAACACTTAAGCAACTTTGGATACTGTAGCAATGGCCTATCAACACTTTAGCGCCCACCTGGGATGCCACAGCAGTGGACTTGCGCCACCTTAGCATCACCTGGGATAGCGCAGCAATGCCTCGTGACCCCTTTGCACCCGCCTGGGAAACCACAGCAACAGCCTAGCAACATATAAGCAACTTTGGATATTGACCTAGCAACAGCTTAGCACCCACCTGGGATACTACAGCAATGCCTTGCAACAGCTTAGCACCCACCTGGGATACCACAGCAATGCAACACCATAGCAATGGCTTCACAACTCCTTGGCAGCCACCTGGGGTAATAAAGCAATAGCTTCATAACACCTTAATACCCAGCTGCGAAATCACAGCAATGGCCTTGCAATACCTTAGTGCCTGGGATGCCACAGCCATGGCCTTGAAACACTTTGAAAACAACAGCCTTCCATACAATAGCAATGGGCTAGGAACACCTTTACAACGACCTGGAACCAGCCTAGCGACCATCTAAACTATCTTAACAGCTAGTAACACCTTAGCAACCACGTAACAACTACCAGATTAAGCCCTAACAGGCCGGAGTACCATGGCAACCCTGTAGCAAACTTATAGCAAGTTTAACCTCTCTCTCTCTCTCTCTCTCTCTCTCTCTCTCTCTCTCTCTCTCTCTCTCTCTCTCTCTCTCTCTCTCTGTCTGTCTGTCTCTCTCTCTCTCTCTCTCTCTCTCTCTCTCTCTCTGTCTGTCTGTCTCTCTCTCTCTCTCTCTCTCTCTCTGTCTGTCTCTCTCTCTCTCTCTCTCTCTCTCTCTCTCTCTCTCTCTCTCTCTCTCTCTCTCTCTCTCAGGCGTTTAAGGACGAGCTGGAGGGGCTGATCCAGGAGCAGATGAATAAGGGCAATGACCCAGCCGGCCTCCTCGCCCTGCGCCAAATCGCAGACTTCTTCATGACCAGCTCCATCGCTGGCTTCTCCACCTCCCCCCTCAGTGAGTATCTGGGTGGTACCTTCCAACACCCCCGACAGACGGAGGCATTCCGCCAGTTTCCTCTTGTCTCCTGTACCTGCCCTACATCCACACAGCTCTCGGAATAAAATCTTGCAAGAGACGTGCATGAAGACAGAAAGGGAAACGGTCAGGAAAGGCCTTGCATTCCTGCATCTCTCTTTTCATCCATCACTCTATCCAGCTCTCCACGTGTGGGTCTGTTCTTCATCAGGCCTCCGCAATGCGGAACTAATCAATGGAGGGTACAGTGACTTGGAGAGAAAATCCCTTTCATTGCTCTCCAAACAGATCGGTATGCTGCTATCAGCATAACATCCGTTCTGGAATTTCAAAGTCAGCTCCAGTAGAGCTAGAATTCTGGAGATCTGTTTAAGCTGTGAACGTCGGAAGATCTACATAAACAGACCTCAAAAACGCCGGAGCTCAAAAAAAGACCCGTGGAATTCTGCAGGTTAAGTTCTAGAGTTCTTGAGATCTCCATGGACTGTAGAATTCCTGAATTCATGGGCTCCCGAATTTGCCACTAGAATTTCAGAGGTCTGAGCACTTGTATTCTGGAGGTGTGGTTTGAGCTCTAGACTTCCAGATGTCCAATTTAAACTATGGAGCTCTTGAGCTCCATTTAAGCTCTAGAATTCTTGAGAATCTCAATGGATTCTCGAACTCTCGAGAGCTGCTGTAGTCATGTATGACCTCTAGAATTCCAGAGGTCTGTGGTCTCTTTGAGCACTTGTTCTTGTGGTGTGTTTGACCTCTAGAATTCCTGGGATCTCTATGGACTCTGGAAATTCTAGAGCTCCTACATGACTTCAGGAATTCTAAAGTTTATTCATGCACTTTACCAGTATTCTGGAAGGGTGCAAATGAGCATTTAGAATGGTTTGTTTGAGCTCTAGAATTCCTTAAGTTTAGAATTTGGAGGTCTTTTGAGCTGTAGAAGTGCTAAGGTCTAGAATTCAAGGTCCACTTGAGAATGTTTTTGGGTAAACCTCTTCGTTCCTTAGAATTCAAAGTCCAGTCTAGATTGGCGTGAAGGCCATTTTAAGTTTAGGGCATTGACGCACCATGACTGAATTGACCAGACCGCTGTCGACGCTCCCAAAGAATAAACACATTAGATCAGCAGTGATTGGCTGTGCTAACTAAACAGTGGCTGTAAGTTAGTTCAGCGCAGAACATTATTCCATCATGTGGTTTCGCCTGTGGCCTCTCATTCAGCTAGCGATCGATGGCATGTAAGCGCATGCTGGCTATTTAGAGCATGTGTCTCAATTAGATTAGTATTGGCATGTTGTTCCTGGCCAGTATTGACATGCATGTGTCATTCTCAAGGTCAGTGAGACTCACTATGTCAGATGCGTGTAATGAGCGTTTACTGAGCTTCCGTTTGACCACTTGTACATAAAGCAGTAGCGCAGTCACATTGACAGTTTTCTTCTTAGTTGGACTGTTGAAACTAGTTAGATATGCCCAACTTTGTCCAGTTAAAATGGACAAACATATGTCACGTAGCTAAAGCAGTAGTAGCTGTTCTGAGGCTTGAGTTTTGTTAAAGATATTGTCGTTAATTGCTGAACAGTCAGAACTAGATATAGTTAGATAAGGTTATTTGGACAGCTGTAGCTTTTGATCTAGAACAGTACTTTGGGTTTTCATGCTGTAGATGAAGTCAACTCTTATCTGCTTTCCTGCTTTTCCCTGAACTGTATATATTCCAGTAGGCCCTTAATATGCTGGCAGAGCTCTTCAGCATGTGGCTACCAGATCAGGTGAAATCAAATGAAGCAGATGGGAAAGACGGTTGAGTTCCTATATTTGGACACAGGTCCGATTTCTCTCCTAATGTTGCCCGTCCTTCTTCTCCAGGTCTGGGCATGGTGACCCCCATCAATGACCTGTTTAGCACGGAGTCCAGCAACATGGTGAAGGGCGAGAAGCAGACGCGCTGCAAGCTGGCCAGCCTGTATCGGGTAGTGGACCTGTTCAGCTGGGCTCACTTCGCCAACTCCTACATCACTGTGAGCACCACATCACATCACGTTTGGTTTTATTGTTGAGAATGAGTTTTTATCCAGAGTTTTGGTGATTTTTCCTTTAACGTTTTAAGTGCTCATTCCCAAAAGGTTTAGCACAGAAGTCGTTGTTAAATAGTAGAGCTTCTTTTACTCTCCACTTCAGACAACTGATTCATTTTGGGCTGAGAAGTAAAGCTGCACTGTAATAAAGCGATTTTTATAGAGTCTCAGCAGGAAATCAACTTAATCTGCTTTGTTTAGCAATTGAACAACACAGCTGTTTATAGATGTTCTTGGACAGAAACACTCAAATGTGTTTTTGCTTGCGTAGGTCCGGGTCAGTAAGGAGCAAGACCACATTCTCATCATCCCCAGAGGGCTGTCCTTCGCTGAGGCCTCTGCTTCCAATCTGGTAAACACACAGCTTTGCTTTTTATTGCGCCAGGCTCGATGATGCGCATTCCGATTAATCTTGGTATTTAATTATCCAGAAAAGGGGGAATAGTGCGCAGAGGTTGCCAACTTTCTGCAGTCAATTGCTACAGACCTCCAAACTTCATGTGGCCTTCAAATCAGCTCAAGAACAGCATAGAGAGCTTCATGGAATGGGTTGGCCGAGCAGCTCCCAACTTTGTGGGAACAGTTTGGGGACGGCCCCTTCCTGCTCCAACATGACTGAGCACCAGTGCACAAAGCAGGTCCATAAAGACACGGATGAGCTGGTTTGGTGTGGAAGAACTTGACTGACCTGCACAGAGTCCTGAACTCAACCTGGTAGAACACCTTTAGGGTGAATTAGAGCGGAGACCGTGAGCCAGGCCTTCTCGTCCAACATCAGTGTCTGACCTCACACATGTGCTTCTGGAAGAGCGTTCAAAAATTCCCATGAACACACTCCTAACTTTTTTTGGAAAGCTGTCCCAGATGGCGTTATAGCTGCAGAGGGTGGGGCGATATCATATTAAACCCTATGGATTAAGAACGGGGTGTCAAGTTCATATGCGTGAAACCGGACGAGCGAATACTTTTGGAAGTATAGTGTATATCTGCGCGTCTTAATGCACAATTTGTTTATTTGTTGAAGTTATCCTACTTTTACAAAAGTTTTTCCAGTATGTTAAACTCAGCAACCGAACAAGATGCACCAACTTCAGTAGAAATATGACCTCTTTCAGTTTGTTCCCTGTAAAGGATGTGTTAACAGGTTTCATCTCGATTTTCTGGTTAGACTGTCCGTTTTTTTTTTCCCCCCACTTGATTGTTTATTGCTAAAATTGATGGTCACAGCCTAAAAGAAAAAGGTTAAGTGTTCACTTTTGAAGCCGTTTTTTTTTTTCTCTCTCTGCTTTCCTGTGCAACATTTTGAGCGATGAAATCACCAATCGGCTACTCTTTCACACCTGGAACAGAGTATTTGATTACCCGCGAACTCTGCGCTGACCTCGCGTCCTGCCCTTTAAGACGGGAAAGAACAGATCCAGATCAGCAACACACCAGTTCACCTTCAGTAACTTCTCCGCACCGGCACACATGACTGACCTCATTGAGGGGCTCGGTGATTAGATGAGTCGAGTCAGGTGTGCCGGAGCCGAAAAATATTTAACTCTTTAAATTCTTGCCAGAAGTGGAATTGCCCATCCCTGGATTAAGAATCTGAGCCTGGAGGCATGAAAACACAAGCGTTTCCTTTCATTCTGGCATCCTAATCTGAGGCTTATATCCTGTTTACCCACAGACAGGGAGTTGATACAGCACAGAATCCGATAGCTTTGAGCGCAGAGGGCTGCGTAGGTGTGTGCGCTCTGTGGCGTGATTTGGAGGGTGAAGTGTTGGCAGACCTTGAGAGAGCCCTGCGCTCTGTGTGCCAATGCTTGGCTTGCAGCTAATCAGCCGTGAGTCTCTCCATAATACCGCCGTGTCTTTGATTACCTGCAGGCCAGCATGCTGGCCAGGCATGTGTGTTCATGCCTGATGGGACGTTAATGCTTTGCCTTTCCTTGTATTGTAACTGAAGATGGTTTCAATCTATGGGAGCTCAAAGGCGCTGTTATCTGGAATCAGCTAGAGGGCTGGAATCACAATGACGATTTGATCAGTTTTGTTCTTTGAACTAGAGCTGCAAAAACAAATGTTGGGCTATTAGATAATTCATGTGAATGAATCGACTGACGGTTCTGTTCATCGAGAACTAAAGTACCAGGTGGTGCTTTATTTGGGCCTGCCCATACTTTAGAACTAGTTAATGGATAAAAGCAGTACTAAAAAAATCAATGATGTATAATGATTAATATGCATGTCAGTGTATGTATATCAGTGTTATGCTGCGGTTATAGTGCTAGTGCACTTAGAGGAGCTGTGTGAGACGTTCAGAGGTGGGTGTGGCTGTGGATACACCCACACCCCAATCAGGCATGACATTATGTCCCCGTTTCTACGCTCACTGTCCATCTTATCAGCTCCACTTACTGTATAGCTGCACTCTGTAGTTCTACAGTTACAGACTGTAGTCCATCTGTTTCTCTGATACTCTGTTACCCTGTTCTTCAGTGGTCAGGACCCCCATGGACCCTCACAGAGCAGGTACTATTTGGGTGGTGGGTCATTCTCTGCACTACAGTGACACTAACATGGTGGTGGTGTGTTAGTGTGTGTTGTGCTGGTACGTGTGGATCAGACACAGCAGTGCTGCTGGAGTTTTTAAACACTGTGTCCACTCACTGTCCACTCTATTAGACACTCCTACCCTGTCAGTCCACCTTGTAGATGTAAAGTCAGAGACGACAGCTCATCTGCTGCTGCACAGTTTGTGCTGGTCATCCTCTAGTCCTTCATCAGTGGTCACAGGATGTTGCTGGTTGGATGTTTTTGGTTGGTGGACTATTCTCAGTCCAGCAGTGACACAGAGGTGTTTTTAAAAACTCCAGCAGCACTGCTGTGTCTGATCCACTCAGACCAGCACAACACTGATGAACACACCACCACCATGTCAGTGTTACTATCAGTGTTTATTATTAAATAAATAAATAAATAAATAAATAAATAAAACTGTTTATAATTGGTCTGGATTTAGTGCAAAGCAGTACAAATATTTAATAAAATACATGGTTACAGCCTTGTAAGCGTTGACCCAGGGGTCTCAAGCTCTGCCGCTTAAAGGTCCACATTACAAAATCTCAGCAGATGTGTGGGGCAGATGTGTGGGCCAGCTGTTTTTATTTAATTTTTCCAAAACCTTTTGCCATGACCTGAACAGGCCATCGTTTATTCAGAATATGCCAAAACTGCAACAGTAAAATGGACAATGAATACTAGGTTTAAAAATAAGTCATTCTAAATAAAAAAAAAAATGTATTTAAAAACACACATCTGTGTATTTGTAACCCCTGGCCCAGAGGTTGTTGAAGGGGGACTGGGGTGGGAATGCACGCTATGTTGCAGTGCATGCTGGGGACTGTGGTGCATCTTAGGGTGAAACGGGCTGAGAAGAATAGAAAATTCAAATGATTTGCAGGCCAATTAGGACTGTCCCAGGCCTTGAGCTTGACACATGGGACTTGAAACATGGTGAGTAGCAATACAGGGTTTTTTTTTCCTGCTCCTACTGATCAGATGCATATCGTGACGCATCATGTTTTGGGAACCTTCATGAAGTATTGCGATTATTATATTTTTGCCGTATCGCCCAGCTCTGCTGAGAAGTCTAGAAGCATCGTGACTGGCTCTTTGGCCTTATTGCAGGGTTGAAGTGAACTGCTGTTTTAAACGCTGGCTCAGGACTCTTAAACATTTTTTGAATTGTAGTAAGATGGATTAGATTGTGAAACAGATGTTTGTCTCTCTTGTTTCCGTGAACAGCGCTTCCTTAATGTGTTAAACTTGACCTTTTCACCCTTTCGGCAGCTGCTGCTGTTTTGGTAGATTCTTGCTGGTCAGATGACGGCAGAACACAGAGCGTTTTAAAAGTCGTGGAAGCCTCAGGCATCCGATGGCCTTCAACAAGGGCCCTCCTTTCACGACTCGGATACCATTCAACACTGTTCCACTTTCTGTTGCTATGACGATCACGTTTGTAGCAGTCGTGCATTTAGCTTTACAGATACATGGAGTTCCCGGATAGCTCAGACTGATAAAGATCAGTCCGAGGATGAATGCTTGCGTTCTGCCAGCTGCTTTTTTAATGAGAGACCTCACAAGTCGTGCTGGTTCCACGTCTGTCGTCACGCCTCTACACAGTTGTCAGTGACAGGTGTGTGTAATACATACCTGTATAATGCTTTGACAGCGTACTGGCATTGCAGGAGATCTCGGCCCAATCCTATTTCTTCTTTTTACCCCTACCCCTGTTTTCGAGTGTCTCTTTGCCCCTTGGAACTTAGTTACAGGGGTCGTGGTTGAAATCTTCCTCTGTGAAGTGGGACCCTCAAATAAAAAGCATCGCTTCATTAACAGCTACTGGCGCTGCTCTGTAGGCGACCCTGCCCGTCTGCAGGGACAGCAGAGGAGGGGAAGGTTCAGCTCCTCACTGCTGGGCTTCAGTTACATTTTAGGGATCATACGCCTTCAAAGAGGGGGCAATTACTTATCACCGACCCCTAATTCTTCAGTGATATGAAACAGAAGTCTTTGCCAGATTCTTGAACAAATTTTCCGTTCCACCTTAAATGGTGCCCAGTTCTGGTGCCTGAGGCTATGACTGCTTGACTATTTAAGGTGGAACGGGAAAGTTATCTATCTACCTACCAAGACATCGGTGCACTACGAGCAGTTTTTATGCTTGTTATGAAGAAAAGGACCAGAATACACTGAAACAACATTAAACTAGGATCATACAGTGGTTATCATAATTGCCAAATATTGAATAAAATGCAGTATTTCAGAAAATACTCATGTGGTCTCTTGCTCAGCCATCTTTCCAGTTTTCCTTTTGTCAAAACACTGTTTAGAGTCTCAGATAAATCTGTTTGGAGGGTCACGCAGCCCCAACACTTCCCCGTACCCCTGTATCTCAACAAGAATCGGGACACCCTGCCCCTAGACGTGAGCACACAAAACCTAGGGGTGGGGCTAAGACGCAGGGGTGTGGGGTGAAATGGGGTGAAAGCTCTGTTAACATCCCTTTCAATGTTCTGTAGGACAACTGCCTTCTTTTCTCAGGTGCTGTGACGTAGAATAGCCAGTGTTCTTGGAGTTGGACACAATCAGTTCCTCTCATTCACTGGTTTTAACCTTATCTAGGTCACTGTACCACTACCTGCACTCTTCCCTCTAAGCATCCATTTCTGGTTTTTATACATCGTTTTCTATGCATTGTAATATAGTGATGCAAGGTAGCTTTAGAAAGCTTGAAATCTCAAGTTCCAATCCCACAAACCATTTTACGATACGTCGTTCACAGCAGTAACGGTCGTCTCGTTTGTAACGTAAGCACCGAATGATCGATAGCAAATCTACCAAGACGTCTTCCAAAAGCAAGTGTTGAACTAATTGTCTTGGCTAATGTGAGTCTTAACATGTTAAGCTGAGTATCAGTAACAGTCTTGTTGTTCTGTCCGGCTCTAGAGTAAGCAGGAGGTTACTGTTCTAGTCGGCCCAGGTGCAGGAGTACTTTGCCACGCTCTGAAAGAGGCCAATGAGCTAAGAAGGGAGGCTTACTGTCCGGGTTACCCTGATACCTGCAGTCCCTAAAGCACCAAGACTGGCTGTCCTGCTCCTTAGAGGAGCTCAGATGCAGATCTGTCAGGACTAAAGCTGACTTTGCTGTTGAAACTGGCTGTGAGTTGCATGTGCCGCACATTTGATTGCGTTCTGTAACCTGAGGTGGGGGACTGAGGTCCGGAGCCCAGCACAGTTAACCGTTTTCCCTGCTCCAACACTCCTAAATCTGGCAGCGAAGTTTGTTTGGGCCCGAAAATCACTAAACTGTGCAGCCCTTTGAGCCAGAGCTGTACACACCGCGGTCATGGCAATGTTCAGCGACTAGCGATCATGACCTTGATGTCATGTTATGTTGTAGTCGAGAGTTCGAGTCGTGGTCGAGTCGTGGTCAAGTCATGGACACAGTCAAGACAAAGACCGATACAAAACCAGATTACGCATTTAGTATGAGCACATCTACAGGAATAGACATAAAATAAACCAACAAAAAAGCAAAATGAATGGAGAAAATGACGCCTGCACCAGCTTGAGCTCATTGCGTTTGTTCTTTTTTTTTTTTCCCTTCCTGAAAGCCTACACATTTAAAAATAATGGTTCAAGCGTTCTTTAGTACAGAAAGTGGTTCTATATAGACCCATGAGCACTCAAAGAACCCTTTGCCCGATTGAAGGGTTTGTTGCGTCATGGAAGGGTTCTTCAGATTGATGGAAAATGTGCTAGAGATCTGTTTAGAACCTTTTTGCAGAGGGTTTTATGTAGCACCAGAAAGAGGTTCTTCTGTTTTTATGATGTCAGGCTTGCTCCAATTATAGAAGCCTTTAAGGTACTATATATAGAGCCATTTTTCAAATCGCCATCAATCTAAAGAACCCTTTGATTGTGTTCATGGTTCTGTATAAACGTTTAGTTAACAGTTTGTTTGGATAGTCCACTTCAGATGCTTTAGATACTTGGTTTACTTCCAGGTTACATTCAGCTAAAGATCTACTGAATTGACTGCTTTAACTCTGTTCTAACCCTAACTTTAACCCAAAACCTAAACCCTCACCCCAGCCCTCACCTTGGTCCTGGTCCTGATCCTAATCCTAACCCTAATCCCACCACTGTTTAGAGCCAGCTGAGCTTCAGCAGATAGTCAACAATTTGAAGATCTGTAGATGATCTGTAGGGGACTATAGTCGTCTGTCCAAATAAAGTGAGGCCGACGTTTCTTTACTAAAGAACCGTTGAAGAACCATCGTTTTTAAGTGTGTAAACAAATAGAAATGGGAGTGTGCGCTCACTATCTCAGTCACTGTTTGAGCACTGCGGAGATCACTATCTGATGTTTTGACAGTAGCTCTTTGCCTGGTGTGGGTAGATCCGGGTGATTGAGAGCGCGAGGCAGACGGCACGAGGTCGTTTTGGGTTCAGAGTGGAACTTTGGCATGCGGTGTTCTCCACGCCGTCTGCAAGCAGAGGTGAAGTAGAGGACGACTGCGGGAAGCTGAGAGAACCCGTGCTAATATACTGTACATACACACTCCCATTCCTAGAGGCCTCTTCAGACTTCATGCTGAGCGTAGGCGCTTATTTGTGTTCTGCATGGAGAAGAACCTGTTTGGCTGAGCTCGAGTCTGTGGTGTTGGCTGAAGTCCAGACAGGTGCTCTGACAGTGTTCAGGCTTCAGCTTGGCTGCTACTGTTTAGAGTTGTGCCGAGGACGAGTTCACTGCTAAAGATGGTGATCCAAGGGTTCTTTAGTAAAGGCAGTGGTTCTATATAGAAGCATGAGCACAATTGATTAAAGGGTTCATTGCATCATGGAAGTGTTTGTCAGATTGATGGAGAATGTGCTTTAGGTGGTTCTATATAGCTCCCAGAAGCATTATTCTAATGTATTGTTACTTTTTGGGCACTAAATGGAACCATTTTTCAAAAAGGTTCTACATGGAACATTCTAGGTGAAGCTCCCGGGCTGCTAAACTAGCACCATAAAAGCTAGAAGAGTTAAACTGATTAAAATTGGACCATCCGTCGGAATGAAATCGTTCTCCTTAGTTTATCAGTTACAGGTCCAGGACAGAGTCTGGGCCTATTACTGACCTCTGCCCTACAGCTTGTGGGCTGAACACCTGAAACACACCAGCACTGCAGTTCATCCTGTTGGCCACATTAAAGGGACGTTGTGGCCTAAAACTGTTATTTGTTGTGTTGTGTAGTTTCACACGGTGTCTGATTGTTGTCTGAAGACCTCGATCCCTCTACAGTCCTAGTTCCCGGTGTCTGAGCCGTGCGTAGGTTTGATGTTCGCTGAACTGCACTGGTGTTGTGGCCCGAGCAGCCCGAGGAGGAGAGGAGCCTCTAATCAGGTCCTGGTACCGGGCCGTTAGGAGCCCGAGGCCTGAAGCAGCTCAACTGCAGGGCTGTTCGTCTTTAAAGCACGTGATCTGCTTCATTACGTAACCGAGCCCTGCAGCTCTGAGGATGGCCTGCTGCTCCAGCTGTGGCTCTGAGGGCAGTGGACGGTTATTGATGAGGTATTGATGGACTGTGAGGGGCGTGCTGGGGGTCTGTTAGTGTTAATGAGGCTCGGCACACAGCAGGTTCTCTATAGAGACGCCACTGAGATCTGACACACTGCCTGACTTCTCTCTCTCTCTCTCTCTCTCTCTCTCTCTCTCTCTCTCTCTCTCTCTCTCTCTCTCTCTCTCTCTCTCTCTCTCTCTCTCTCTCTCTCGCTCTCTCTCGCTCTCTCTCGCTCTCTCTCGCTCTCTCTCGCTCTCTCTCGCTCTCTCTCGCTCTCTCTCGCTCTCTCTCGCTCGCTCGCTCGCTCGCTCGCTCGCTCGTGCTCTCTCTCTTGCTGTTGCTTGCTTTCTTTCTTTCATCTCTCTCATCACCCCCTTTTTCTCACTTTCTCCTTTCCTCCTTTTATCTTCCTCCTGTCGCCCCTTTCTGTCTTCATTTTCTTTCTTTACTGTTCTGTTTCTGTCATTCCTCCACTTCTTTCTTGCTTTTTTGTTTTATCAGTCGCTTTCTTTCTTTGTCTTTCTTGTTCTTTCACTTTTCTTCCCTCTACTTTTTTTCTTTCTTGCTGTTATTCATCCTTTCTTTTTTCTTCTCCCACTTTCTTCCCTCCTTTTACTTCTTGCTCTTTTCCTGTTTCATCCGTTTCTCTCCCTTTTTCTGTCTTCCTCCCTCCTCTCACCCCTTTTCTCCCTCTTCTTTCTTTTTTTCTTTTAAACTCTCTTCCATTCTTTCACTTTCTCTTTTACTCCTATCTTCTCTCACCCCTTCTCTTTATTCTTTCTTGTTCTGTCTTTCCTTCACTTTTTCCTTCCTGCTCTCATTTCTCTGTTCTTTCTTTTAATCGTTCTTCACCCTTTCTCTTTTCTCACTTTTTCTTTTCTCATCCTCTCCTACTCTGTCCTATTTACTGTTTTTCACTTTTTCCTTTCCCCCTTTCTTTCTCCCTCGGTCTGTCTGTCTCTCTCCCTCTGTCTCTCCCCCTCTGTCTCTCTCTCTCATTGGCTGGATGGTTTATGAAGGGCGTTTCTGTACGTTGTTGAATGTTCGGTCTCTGCAGGACGTATTTATAGAACAGCTGTAAACTAAACTACAGCACATTCGGCTATAAAGGAGGAATATTTTCCTTCCACTTTTCCATAATTTGTCCTCTGGATCTCTCATCGGCTCTCGCAGCTCTGACTGACTGCCCTTCTGACTGATCTGAGATCAGTTGTTGCTCCTCCTCTGTTGTTAGCTTCACTCTTAGGTTAAATAAAGCTGGTCGTGGATGTGTATGAAGGTCTGTACTGTAGTCTGTGGGTGGCTAAACCTGATAAGCCCCCTAATCAGCCCACCAGAAAGGAAGCATCATGGCTGATTAGCGCAGTAATGTCCCAATTAACTGCGATTTCCTCTGTTTGTATCCTGAGAGATCATTTCTGATAGAGTGCTGGTGGTCTGCAGCACTTCATTAGAACAGTGGGAATAACTCAGTAATTCTCGCTCTCTCTCTCTCTCTCTCTCTCGCTCTAGGTGAAGGTGAATATTCTGGGCGATGTGGTGGATCAGGGCTCCACTAACCTGCAGATCGATCCATCTGGGTTCAGCCCTCACGCTGCCATCTACTCCATGAGGCCAGACGTGCGCTGCATCATCCACATACACACCCCTGCTGTAGCAGCCGTGAGTAGCCCTGGACTGATGCTGACCGTCAGATGTTTTACAAGCATTTCGGCTACAGACTGTGTTCACACTGAACCCCTTCCTGTTTCATTGCCATTGAATTCCCACTCAAAAGTGTATGTGTAAAAGCGGCTTAACGTTTTCTCCCTTAACCAATAGTTACAGATGAAAGCGAATGCTCATTCAGTGACGATTAAAAATGCATTTCATTTAGAAAAGTAGAAAATTCACTGCCCTCCACCCTCCACCATAGTAAACAACTGAAGGTTTATGGACTTTTAGGTCAAGATCTCATATTTAACGTAGTGTTCTTTCGCCCTGCTCTCGTTTCATGAGGTCTCTCTCCATAACCATTTAGGTTTCGTCTATGAAGTGTGGTCTGCTGCCCATCTCTCAGGAGTCCCTGATTCTGGGGGATGTCGCCTACTTCAACTACCAGGGCAGCCTGGACGAACAAGAGGAGAGAGTGGAGCTCCAGAAAGCGCTCGGCCCTTCAGCTAAGGTACAAACATGACGTAATGCGTCTGCGTGTGCTTCAGCTTAGGCCTGACTATTTTATTCAATTGTAATCCTTTTTGTTTGTTTTTTATGTGTATTGTATTAGAATTGAAATTCCTCCTTTCACACAGATTTTACAATACTAAAATCTACTTAAATCAAGATGAACATGTAAAAGCTGTCTATAATCCTCAAACCACTCAAACACTCTATACAGTGCGAATACTATTTCACGATGGATTTATTACAGTATTGGATCACATCCATTCTTTTTTTCCCCTCCCATATTTAATCCAACACCTTCACCATCAGCCAGACTCTGATACCTGTTGATACAGATATGATCAAATATTGATTAAATTCTTACATTGCATGACTTGCAATATCTCCCTCCGCAAGTAAAGGAAAAACTCTGATGTGCTGGATGTTAAGGGGCAAATGAAAACTTTGTGTCTGTGTTTTGCAGGTGCTGGTTCTGAGGAACCACGGTGTGGTGGCTTTGGGGGAGACCATTGAAGAGGCCTTCCACTACACTTATACTGCCCAGCTCGCCTGCGAGATCCAGGTTAGACTCTCATGTCACAACATGGCAAAAATAGCATCACGATTCTTCAGGATCGGGGGATCGGGTATTATTATAGCGCAGTGGGGACAAAAGAGCATGAATTCCAGTCTGAGCGTTCACATTAAGGTCGCATGACCGTGAATCTGATTCGTGTCTGATTTCATGTGCTTTTTTCCACTGTGCTGGTGGCATCATTCAGCGTTACCATGGCAGCAGCGCCGAACAGACGTTAAAGCCTGTAAACGGTGGAAAAGCAGCTCGTCTCCCCTTTTTATCCTCCGTCTGGCTTTAATAATGAAGCTGAGAGCTGATCAGAGTTAATGATCTTCTCAGCGAAGCTCGTTCTGCTCGTTAGTTTGTGCTGATGATGCAGTGATTCAGTCACGTGACGTTACTGAGGAGGAGGAGCTCATGAGGTCATTTCAGGACACTAGTTCATCACATTAATGACGGATTTGAGTCTCTTACCTAAACGAGTGAGAACCACTGAGTCAGAGATCGGATTTGAGCAACTAGGGCTATAATATGAATGTAGCTTAAGAAGCTTGGGTCAGATTTGAAAAGGTCAGATTTGTGTCCACACAGCTCTGAAAACATCAGATCTGAGTCGCATTAGAGCATAAAAATGGGATTTGCGCCACGTCAGCCTGACAACGTGAACATTTTTCCTGACATTGGACATGAAATAATGCCGTGGCAACAATTAAAACCTATTCCAGTGTAAAAAATGAAGTATTTAGTGAAAATAGGAACGGGATGAAATGTTACAGTTGGGGAAAAATAAATGAATTAAAAAAGCTATTTGGCAACCAAGCTATTTGTTATCGTGGCTTTTATGCAGTTAATGTTTCTTTATATGATCATTATTCTCAGTACATTTGAAACATTCTCAAAAAAGCATATGATGCCATTTGTCATGTAAACAGTAACAGCCTCGTGCTGCCCACCCCTAGTGTCCTGTTTCAGTTGCTTACGCTATATGAGGGCATTGCGTAATGCGGTGGGGTTGGTGCCAGGATTTTTCTCTAGCTCTTTTCCTCTCTTTTCTCCCCAACTCCCTCCTTCTCCCTCCTTTTCAGCCTCTTGTTTCTCATGTTAGAAGAACAGACACAAACAGTGTGTGTTCACTACATAGGAATGCACTAGCATGTGCTTTGTTGAAGAGAATTTTGGGGGAGTTTTGCCTCTTTTCTAACAATAGGGCAAAATCCCAGCTTGGAACCGAAGCTCTGGGGCAAAACAAAGTATTAAAGTACACGCCTAAGCCTGCTGCATTTCCACAACCAAAAATAAACTCCACGCCTGTGTTTATGTGGCTGAAGAGAAGCGTTTTGATTTGGTTGAATGTGAAGGTGCCAGTCAGTGTTCTGTGGAGTAATGCAATAAAAGAACCACTTCGGTTCCATAATAGGCATTTGGATTTAAGTTAATGAGCTGCACAACTGTGGAAAACCTTTTGAGCTTAGCAAATTAAGGTTCTCTACCATTTCTCTCAAAGCTAAGAATCATTTAGAGGCCTTTTTCTTAAGAGTATGTATGTGTATATATAAGTGGGAATAACTCATATCTCTCTCCCTCTCCCTCTCCCTCTCTCTGTCTCTGTCTCTCTCTCTCTGTCTCTCTCCCTCCCTCCCCCCACAGGTGAATGCATTCTCCTGTGCTGGAGGAGTGGAAAACCTGATTGTGTTGGATTTAGAGAAGTATAGGTCTCGGACGCAGGGCGTGGCTGAGGTCGGCGTCAACTTGGGCTCCCATCACAAGTGGAAAATCGGAGAACTGGAGTTTGAGTCCCTCATGAGGATGCTGGACAACCTGGTATGTGTGCTGACAGTTTCACTTTGGCTAAAGCAGCACGGTTTCAGTCTCGTAATGACAGCGTGACTATAGCAGCATTCATGGAGCTGAAAGGGAAACAAGGGAGGAACAGCAGACTGAGGCAGCTGGATGCATCTCGGATGAGTCAACTGCGTCCGTGTTCCCAGCGATGGTGGCTCTGCAAGCCGTACTTTTTTCCTTGGTAGAGGTGAGGAGTGGCCCCACAGAGCAGGGAGGGAATTTTACCCCAACCAGTTTTCGAGTGTCGCCTTGCTCCTTGGAACTGAGTTACAGGGGTCGTGGTTGAGATCTTCCTCTATGAAATGAGACCCTCAAATAAAGAGCATCACTTCATTATCAGCTACTAGCGCTGCTCTGCCCTTCTGCAGTGACAGCAGAGGAGGGGAAAGTTCAGCTCCTCCTTACATTTAGGGTATCATATGCCTTCAAAGGGGGGGTGGCAATTATTTATCGCCCACCACTAATTCTTCAGTGATATGAAGCTGAAGTCAGATATTCTCCAGATTCTTGTTGAATTTTCCTTTTTTAAGCTCCACTTTTTTTAAGTGGAGAAGCAGTTCTGCTAACTTTTCTACATGACCTACAAAAGCCACACACACAGATTTGGAATATTTGGTGAATGTTTCTTTTGTATGGTAAAAATGACGAAGATATGATGAACTCCAGCCCCATCCCGTTTTGCATAATTGTACTCGGGCATGAATGTGGTTTTTAAATGAATTTATGATGATATTCCAGCAGATTTCCATTTTTATGACAATCGACATCAAACACTTAGCATAGCATTTCAAGCCAGCACTTTGAACAGAAGTTCAAAATGCTCAGTGTGTGTAGCTTTTATATCTGTCTTGAACCAGCCAAACGATTTAATCTCACCAGCGTGATCTTTATTCTCACGTGACGTCACACTGTATAGTCGTCATTTTAGGGACTGAATCAGGGAGTGACTGCGCTGCATGACGCCTTCAATCAGCTGTGCTTTGCGAACGATTCACCTGCAGGACGCGACAGAAGCCCAGAGACGAGAGACTCACAGACCTTTAATTCATTGTTTTCACTCCAGGTTTGGAGCCCCTGCACTGTATAGTTCAGTGTTCCTCTCTGCTGTTCACCTCGTTCAGCTCCAGACGGGATTAATTAGCTAATAATGTCAGGAATTTTAACCAGGAAACCCAGTTATACAGTTCAGGGGTTTCAGGACTGGAGCTGAACTCTGAACTAACTGCACCAGCAAACTTACAGAATCACGTCTGTAGAGATACGACGTCGTTTTCCGTCCCACGACATTCAGTCTGATATTTAACGCTTATGTTCCTCCATTCAAACCTCATTTAAATCTCTCTTCCGCTGATGTGTTGACTCTGCCTGTTTTCTTCGGCAGGGTTACCGGACGGGCTATGCTTATCGGCACCCAATCGTGCGGGACAAGCCGCGGCACAAGAGCGAAGTGGAGATCCCGGCCACGGTGACTGCTTTCTCGTTTGATGAGGACGAGGTACCGCGCCTCCCCTTCAAGCTTCTGCAGCAGCGGCAGCAGAGAGAGAAAACCCGCTGGCTCAACTCCCCCAACTGCTACACCAAGGTCAACGTGGCTGACGGGAGCAGCGAGGAGAGCGTGCGCGTCAGGACCATGGTAAGCTTTTCAGAAAGCCTGATTTTCAACAGGTCACCCAACTTTGGACTACAAAGCTTAGCTTGCACCCTTAATCGCAGCTTTTGATTTGGTGTACATGTTATTGAGGACACTTTTCGTGTGCTTTTCTGTTTGCTTACTACACCGTAAGTATTGAGACACCCCTCCCAAATGGTAAACTCTGGCTGCTTAGCTACTTTAAGATGTGTGCCCCTTGCTAAAGAAGGCTTCAGGCGCACACGTACAGCTCAGTAGAAAAACATCGACCAATAGAATGGCAGCACATCAGTCTAAGGTCACTGTGGCCAATGCCAAGCATCACCGAGAGGGATGTGCAGCCTCCCAGCATTGGACCGTGGAGCCGAGTGATGCCATCCAGTACCTTTAGTGTGAGCTGGAGAGATCCATAGATCATCCAACATCAGTACCTGAGCTCACTAATGCTCTTGTGGCTGACTGCAATCAGATCCTCACAGCGGTGTTCCAACATCTAGTTTAAAGCCTTCTCTGAGCATTAGGTGCTGTTACTGCTGCCAAAAAAGGGCAGACTCACTATAAACACCCTTGATTTCAGAGGAAACACTGGTTTAGCAGGTGTCTACAAACTTTTGGACAGTATGTGTGTTAGCCTGGCTTATAGCACTGTAATTGGTCAGTTAAGAGTGAAAGCATGGCCAGCTAAGTGTAGCATGACGGTGACCGAGCAGTTTCATTTTGGCCTACATCTTATGAGATTGTGCTCATAAGTAGAACGCTGTTAAGTAGAACGCTGTCACTTCATTTCACATTATATATTGTAAAACTGAATACATAAACCGAAAATAAAATGCCGTTTTGGGACTTCTTAATATGAACGCTGCAAGTTTGTGTGCGCTTGTAAGAACTGAAGCTTCATCCAAATGGACGGTCATGAACCGTTCGGCTGCACAGACTGGCTTGTGGGCGTGTCTGGCAGTGTCTGTGCACATCAGTTAGTTGGGCTGGTTTAGTGACGCCCTCTAGTGGCTTCTAGTGGAAGTGCACAGATTTTTCCAAAGTCCCTACATATGTAAATAGTTTAGATGTAAATTGAGTGGTTTGATGTAAAATGGTTCATTGCAGAAAAGCTTGTACTTGGATTTCTTTACAGTGGTGGTGATGGGGACCAGATGTCTGAAGAGTTTGACTGTAAAAGTGCCTCCAGTTAGATGTTCACATGCAATTTTTGCATTCTTTATATACAAATATGTACAAATATGGTGGCGAGGTATATGCGTGTATTGTATATCGCAATGGTACCTTTTGTAATTTTGTAATTGTTTTTAAAGAAGTACCACTTTCGTACTGTCAACACTACACGTAAAGACTCATGAAGGGGCTCACTGGTGGTTTTGGATAGTAAATAAAATGGCTATATTTGTGTTGACATTTGCCACGTATGGTTGCCATCACCACTGTAAACAAATGTTACAAAGTCTGCAAGTTTCTCTACAAATTAACCGTTTCACACCAGCCACTCTGAATGACTTTACATCTTAATGGTACCACTTTAAATTCAGACTACCCTCATGAAGTGTTTATGAATGTTGAGTTTGGTTAGGGAACCAGCCTTGCGACCAGAAGGTCACCGGTTCCATCCCCTGAGCCCTTGAGCAAGACGCCTAACCCCCAACTGCTCCCCAGGCGCTGCAGATAGGGCTGCCCACCACTCTGGGCAAGAGTGCTTACTGCCCCCTAGTGTGTGTTCACTACTGTGTATGTGGTGTCTCACTGCATGGATGGGTTAAATTGCGGAGGTGAAATTTCCCCATTGTGGGACTAATAAGGGTCACTTATTAGGTCATAAATTAACACTATTAAAACAAGAAAATGTATTGCTAAGCAGTTCTAACACATTAATAAATCAGGGCAAAGCTAAACTGATATCTGGTGGATAAGAATTTTTGATGAGTAAGATCAGTGAACATCAAAATCAGGTTTAAATGTATAAATGAGTGGCTTCACTATTTATAACCTTATTAATAATCATTAATTAACTCGTCTTAAACAGTCTCATGAATGCTTTAAGGGTTGTTTTAAAGTGGTACCATCTGAACCATTGAATTATGGAGGGGGGAATGGGTAGAAGCTGCCGTGCTCCTTCATAATTAAAGCCTGAATTTCTTCTCGCTCTCTCTTAGTGGATGAAGTCTGAAGACGGCAGCTCCAGCAGTGGCACCCCGATTCGCATCGAAGACCCCAACCAGTTTGTCCCCCTCAACACGAACCCCAGTGAGGTTCTTGAGAAGAGAAATAAAGTAGGTCTCTCTTTCTGCTGTGCCGTTTCTCCAGCAGTCCGTCCCTTTCAGCCGAGTTCTCCTCTTTGTGTTTTAAATGGTGCCTGAGTGTGTTGGGTTCTCCCCAGCAGCAGTGGTTGCTGATATGGTACTGATTAGCTCATATAGCGTGTATTGATTCTGAGCCTTTGTCTCTCTCGTGGTGCTGAACCCATTTCCTCATTTTTCCCTTTCAGATCAGAGAGCAGAACCGCTATGACATGATGTCTGCTGGGCCACAATCTCAAAAGCTGGCTGGCATTGTCGTGGAGAGACCGCCGGTACGTACGGCAGCACTGTTAAAAGCACTGCGTTACCCAGAACTCTCTGTTCTGAATTGGGACAGAGTATTGAGCCTGCAGTTCTCATGTCCTCTGCTAGGGGGAGCCAAACTCCAGCTTTCGGAAGGCATTTCAAAGGGTTGTTTGTGTTAAGCTGCACCTGAAAAATACACAGGCTGCCCAATATGGCTAAATATTATACTGGCTTTGCGGCATGCCTGACAATATATTAAAGACACTGGGAAACCTGGCCTGCTTTATTTTGAGCAGAAATATTTCTGCTTGTTGGATGTGATTAACTCAGTATAATGCAAAAGGAAGAACTGTGATTGGTCAGAATGTTCCCAGTGCATGATGAAACTTCATTGGGTATAGACTTATTTGCATGTTGCAGACTTTTATTTATAGACCTTTTATTGAGAGGATGATTAAATACATGGTGATTGAAAAAGATTCGCCTGAAAATGATTTCACTTCTAAATCTTTACAGATCAGTGCAGTGAACTGTAAACGGTTTAAATGAGCGTAAAGTTTATGTAATTCTACAAGGTCTCAGTCTGAACCTCCTCCAGCTGTACGGACGACATCAACACCACAGCCAAACTCATCCCGTACTGGACTGAGCGTGTCGGGCGTCGCTGCTCTCACGGCTCTTTCGGTGCGATTTCGGGGATCGTCCAGTGCTGTGGAGCCAACGCCGAACGCACTGAGCTGTTGGAGCTTCACTGCCCATGAAAACCACATTGCACAGTTCACTTTTATTGACGTGGAGAACGCAGAACGCTTTCTGCTCAGGGGTCTCATCTCCAGTCAGACTGAAGGGAGCCAGTCAGAAACTCTGACCTCCTCTTACAGTTGGATTGTGATTGGTTCCTCGGCGCCTCACGGTTGTAAAAGTATGGCGTTTTAAAATGGGATGAATCTTTTTGAATCGCCCTGTATTTGTGCAGTTTTTATTATTCGTTAAGTTGCTGCTAACTGGCTTAATGAGTGAGTGAGTGCTAATGTGGCTGTGTTTTGCCTTAAAGGAGCCGTCCTCTGCAAAGGTAACGTGGCTTCAGAATTTTTGTTGGATGCTGCTTGCAGTGTTTTTATGACTAGTCAGCCGAGTCATAAAAACAGCGTCTCTTGTTCGTTTTTGCCGGGCTGCCAGCCAAGAATGTTGAGTGTACTGTCTGGCCACTGGGGACTGACAATATTGACAGTAGTGTCTGTTTACTGCCACAATAAGAGGGAGGAGTAGGTTAATATTGCTTAGGTAGGTTAATAAACGACTTGATCACTTAATCATTGGTGGCTGTTGATGCATATAGATAATCTGCATAAAGAAATCAGATTTTATTTGACTAGTTAATTGGCTTTGTTTGTGGATAAATGTTTACCTCCAGTTTTCATGAAAGTGTCCGTACTATTTATGATGCTCAAGGGTCGGAGTTTAGTTTCTGACTGAACTCGTTCTGACTAGTTTCTGACGTGGTCCCCCCTGGCTGCCTTGGCAGTCCGGCTAAACTAGGCTTGTGTTCAAAGTCTCAAATCAGAAATTGCTGAAACTGAGCTCTCAGATTTCAGTAAGTGTGCTGTATCTACTGTATATCTTTGGCGTATATGATTGGCTAAAATTTACTGATGTATTGAAAGACAATAATAGAATAAGTTGTTGCAATATTGAAATAATAGCTGATAATTACAGCCTAGAATTTACCGATTTATTTTATTTATTTATTTATTTTTAAGCTTTCACTCACGCTGGGCCCTATCCATGCTTTTAGTGAGCGTCAAGTGGCAATCTTAGGGGCCCAAGCACCCCTCTTTTATAGAGCCAAAAAATTCTTATTAGAACACAATTTTTTTCCTCCTTCTATGAACAAGAGGTATTGTTGGTGAGGTATCTCAGGTGTTGGCACAGTTTCACACACCTTGATATTTTGAGCAGTAGATTAACATGCATCAAAATACATGGAAAGCGGAACAGGTTCTTAATGTGGCTTGTTCTTTGTGATTGTACTTGTACTTGAATTAAATAGTTTATTAATTGGTTTATATTCGTGTTCCTGTTAAAAGTGCTAAATTTCAGAATCATTGAGCCATCTTTAGGGTTTCTTTAAGGATTGTGTTGCAAACATTCAGCTTTTTTGTTCTTTTGTGAAACACAAACACGTTTTCTGAGTCGCTTATCCTCATGGGTTATGGGTGGTGCCGGAGCGTATCCTAGGGGTCTTTGGGCGGTAGTCAGAATACACCCTGAACAGGTTGCCAGTCAATCTCTGGGCTCATATCAATCATAATTTTTTAATTTAAATTTTTTTTTTTATTTTATTAGCCTAGACGTTCTATATGAGAGCACTCCTAGGTTTAGATACTACAACAATAAGTGGCCTGACAGTTTTCAGTTCTCAAACAGTTTCAACAATTGTTAATATTAGACGTTTGCATGGTGTTCACTGAAGTTATTAGTTGACCATGTTTGATATCTGCCACTGATTTGGGGCCTGAAGTTTGGAAATGCAGCATTGAGTGTACTCTGTGTGTGTGTGTTTTTAGTTTTGGTTGTTGTTTTGCACCATTATTGTTTTTGTCTCAAGTAATGTTCGCTTGCCTAACCAGTTTGGTTGGGTGTTTTTTGGTATAAACAGCATGACGATTTTTTTTGTTTATTGTAATTGTGGGTTTGAGTGCATTTGGCAGAACCTGATCTGAAGCAGGTGTGTCTGACAGGGCACTGTTCTTCCAGTATGTATTGTCTAACTTTTTTTCTATCTCCACGCTCTTGTCTCTCTCAGCCCTACACAGGTGGAGATGAGGATCAGACAGAGCCTCTCCCACCCAACCCATTCAGCGAGCTAACCGAGAGGGAGCTGAACGACTACAAAAAACGAGTGGAGCGCCAGCAGCTGGGACTTGATGGTATAAAAACATGCTTCTTCTGCGCTCCCACTTTGTGTCTCTTTCCGATGCAGTGCTAAAACACAGTTGTGTAAAATGACATCAGTGAAGGCTGTGAATGAGTCGGGCAGATTTTTGGATGTAGTCTATGAAGCATGCGCTCGTTCTTTGGCCAGAATGACCCTTTTTTCAAGACTTTGACGTATTTTTCCTCCCTGTATTCCACTCCTCCTCCAGTCTTTTATTTTATTTTATAAATTCTCATCCAAAATAATATAATCAGGGGCTCCTATGTGGGGCAACTGGCTCTGTTGTCGGGAGATTGCGAGTTTGATCCCTGGTGATGCCACAGCCATCCAAGGAGATCATAATTGGTGGCTCTCTGTCTTCCACCATCCAATATTGACGTCTGTTAGTTGATGTAAAAACGTGTTCTCCTGCAAGCGTGTTGAGCTGTCTGATGTTGCCTTAGTTACAAAGCACTTGAGTTTGGTGTCAGAAATTGTGGTGTTGAGAACTAAGTGTTTATCAGTGTATTGGTGAGGAAGTGCTGATGGTACCTAGTAGGGAAAAGCATCCACCATCCGCTGATCTACTAAAGCTGAAGTACAGCTGAACCCAACGCATCACTCATTTGCCGTGGTGTTGAACTTCCTCCCCAGATTTGTTTAGGGTGTCGTTCACCCACTATTCCAAATGCAGCTATGGACTATAGCATAACCGAATGTGTGATATTTATGTGCAGTCATATGCGACAGTTTAAAACCCCCCAAAGTAGATTTGTTTTTGATTTAAGAGGAAATAAATAAACACATCCTCTACAGCAGCGGTCACCAACGCTGGTCCTGGAGATCCACCTTCCTGTGGAGTCTAGTTCCAGCTGTAATCTGCCACACAATCTCCAGCTTATAAGCTTCTTCAGAAGCCCTTGATTGGCTGATTTGGAAGCATTAGTGACTATGAAATTCATGTCTTGGCCTTTTTTTTGTGCTTTTCTGTGTGGTTTCCGTTGGGTTCCCTAACTATTACACCTGATCAGGAGGAGGTGTAAATATTTAGGAACGTCTGAGCTCAACGTGAAAAGGAGTTTCACTTCAGCTCTAACTAACCTACACTTGAACTCGTACAGCTGGTACAATGGGAAATGGCCATGGGTTAAAGTAACCACAATTCAGTCGTGGTATCATTTAGTGTCCCGATGCACTGAATCTTCTAAAAGAAGCCTAATCGATATTTCACCCTGAGCTAATCGCACAGTCATGCTTTGGCTCTTACAAATTCCATGGTCACAAAGGCACAACGCACTCCCAGTCACTCCACCTTGCACACGCTGCCCTTTCTCCTCTCAACACCACAACATGCGTACCTCTCCCTGCCTCCTCTCCCTCTCGTCTCACTGAATGAGCCTGAGCTGTGGCAGAATCGGAGTTAAGTTGTGACTCACTGGCTCAGCAGTCAGGGCTGATTACATGGCTCACAGGACCTGGCGTCTTAAACGGGCCAGAACCAGTACAGCAGTCTGCAGCTCAAGCCTGGCAACACTTAATGTTGCGCTCGGGGATCGGGGTTCTTCAGTGATCAGGACCCCCACGGACCCTCACAGAGCAGGTACTATTTGGGTGGTGGATCATTCTCAGCGCTGCAGTAACACTGATGTGGTGGTGGTGGTGTGTTAGTTTGTGTTGTGCTGGTCTGAGTGGATCAGACACAGCAGTGCTGCTGGAGCTTTAACACCTCAGTGTCGCTGCTGGACTGAGAATAGTCCACCAACAGCAGGTGAGCTGTCGTCTCTGATTTTACATCTACAACGTGGACCGACAAGGTAGAGTGTCTAGAGTGGACAGTGAGTGGACACAGTGTTTAAAAACTCCAGCAGCACTGCTGTGTCTGATCCACTCATACCAGTGCAACACACACACCACCACCACCACGTCAGTGTTACTGCAGTGCTGAGAACGACCCACCACCCAAACAGTACCTGCTCTGTGAGGGTCCATGGGGGTCCTGACCACTGAAGAACAGGGTAACAGAGTATCAGAGAAACAGATGGACTACAGTCTGTAACTGTAGAACTACAGAGTGCAGCTATACAGTAAGTGGAGCTGATAAAATGGACAATGAGCGCAGAAACATGGAGGTGTATATCAGATGTGTGTGAATGAATGACTTACAGGCTCAGGCTGCTTTAAAGCCTGATAACACGACTCCTCTAACTTCTGTCTGTGTGCTCTGCTCATTCATTCAGCATGGACGACTGTTGGCATCCTGAATGTGAATGCTCACTATTCATGAGTGACTGAATGAAAGAACCTTGTTAACTGCAGTAATGCTAGTTAAAATGTATGTGAAGCGCCCAGAATTTCAACGTACAGTTTTACCCTTTGAGCCATTGTGCACTTTTTTTGGTCAGCGCTGATGTTTAAAGCTTTGTCTCTCGGAACTGAACTCCTGTTGCTCTGGTTTCCAGACTTATTCCTGGAGATCTCCCAGCCAGTTTTAGCTCTAATCTGACCAGCCCAGCTGATAGAGTACGTTGCTAGTAGCTGGATATCAGTCCTGAGTGTTGCAT
Organism: Pygocentrus nattereri; assembly: GCF_015220715.1. Lineage (NCBI taxonomy): Eukaryota > Metazoa > Chordata > Actinopteri > Characiformes > Serrasalmidae > Pygocentrus > Pygocentrus nattereri. The sequence continues at coordinate 5,859,911 of NC_051235.1, forward strand.
TAGGGCTGGAACTGATCTCCGCAGGGTGACGAGATCCTTAACGTCCAGAAGGTCGAAGCAAACGCTAGGCAGGTTTCTGTCAGTGGGCTAAAATGTCACTTATCACTATTTTTAGACCCATCTTTGTCCTTTTTATTGTCAAAATCTTAAATATATAAATATTGACAACTGTTAAGTGCTTTAATTTGACTGTATTCATCTGTTTGTATATTCTGTGCATTTCTTTTTCATTAAGTTAAGCAAAAGATGATTCTGTTTCCACTTGATGGAAACATGAACTTTTATTTGATAAAGCAAGTTTATTCATTATGAAGGGAACAAGAAGCAGAATTAAAGTGTTTGTGACTAAAATGCAGTCGGAAACCCAGCTAATGACCCCTTTTGCATGTCTTCCTCTAACCTGTTTACCTCTCTAACTGTCTGTCTGTCTGTCTCTGTGTTCACTAATTCCAACCACCCCCTCCCCCCACACTCACTCTCCTGCAGAGGAAGAGCAGGATCAGCTAACGTCTGACGATGCTTCCACGCTCTCCCAGTCTGTGTCTCAAACTCAGTCACCACAAAACACACCTGCAAAAGAAGGTAGAGCACCGTTTCACTGCACCCGGACGTGTGTGTGTGTGTGTGTGTGTGTGTGTGTGTGTGTGCGTGAGAGAGTGAGTGACCGTCTGTGTGTGAAAGATGTGGGATTCGTGCTAAAGGTGATTCTCTCCAGCGTTCTCTTGCCATTAGCTTTTTTTTCCCCCCCTCAGAAAAAACTCCAAGGACATTGCAGCCAAAACGCTTCGTGCCTCTATCATGTGCGGTAATGTGGGTCATTTCTTATCACCAGCCGAGTTGGTACATCATGAGCCATGATAGGAGCCGAGCCTATCTGTTTTAATTCTGCCAAATTAAACGGTGAACGTGTAAACAGAGAGGTTTGGTGCGAAATGCTCAGTTGTAGAGAAGCTTACTGAGCCAGAATTGTTCAGTGGTGGTGATAGGAACCAGACGTCCACCTCTAAAAGCTCCCTCACAGAAAGTCTTTAGATGAAGCTGCTGCCTGATGTCTGTGACCGTGACTTTCAGCAGATTTGAACAGGGTTCGTCATGAATCGTGTAATACGTTCGTGATGTAGCGATACGTGGAAGGTCAAGTGGCTAATCAGAGAAACTGTGGTTCCCATCATCGCCACTGTGAAGAAATGAGTGTTTTATAATAAAACATTTTGATATGAATGACTTTGTTTACGTCTCAGTGATAGAATTGTGCAAAACCTTTTTTGGAAAATTAGTAGAAATCCTCGTTTATTGGGCACTATATATTCTTTAGGTAACAGATTGGCTCATGAAGACAAATCATTGCTGCCAAGACATCATAGAGGAGGAGGACGGTTCGCTGGACTGCGAGTCACGTCCAACTAATACGGATATCATATTACAGAAAGTCCTGCCCTTTTAAGAAAAGCAAAAGCAGGAAATGTGTGCTGGGAATAACTGTCCAGGGCATTGCTAAGAAAGCCGGCGAGTGGACGGATTCCTGTAAAGGCATTTGAATCGTAGCTAGACTAATATTAGTGGTAGCTCTGTTCGCTTATCGGCTGTTTCAATCCACCCATGATTACCGAATGGCAACCGGTGGCCCTCAACCCAAAACCGCTGAAGGAGAGCGGAGAAGGCAGGGCTTGTGAAACAGCGCTGCTCTTTAAACGTTCTACGTCTATACAACTGGTGACGTAGATGGCCTGATGTTGTAGATACTCCAGGAAGCTGGTGCTCAATAACATCACCTGGGTCCCCTATAGGCTTCCGGTGGCCAGGAGGGCTGAACAATAGCCTTAGAATAACCCAATCATGAGAACAAAGACGAGCCCTTGGGGGAGAAGCTCAGGCATGACATTTCGTCCAGCGTCATGCACTTTCAATGACCCAAACAAAGGCTTCTGACAAACAAGGCTCAATAATTAAAGTGGTGTGTGTGGGTATATCATTGTTTGTCTGCAGTTTATCCAGTTAGATACTAGAGTAGAGAGCAGTAATTCAGTTCCAGCTCTTAGCCCTGCACTATGCGCGTATTAAAATGGCCCAGTAAAATAAAGAGCCGCGTGCAGTGGGCTGATAAAAGGCCTCCAGCCCACTCATACAGCTGCGCTTACATCATCTCAAATGGTGAGTTACACAATCTCACCGGTTATCTCAGTTGAGATACCCAGACTTGAGACCAGACCCTGTTCACACATCATTTGCACTGTATTGTCCAGAGAAAATAAAATCACTATGTTTAACTTTTTCAGCTCGAGACCGCCGGTGGCTCCAAACCGCACTCGGTCAGATTCTTCATAACGTTCATATTCCATAAGCTCCATTCAGAAGCTGGGCGTCGTGTGAGGCTGTAGCTCTTCTCTCCAGTCTAATAGACGGTGATGTCATTTTAAACCCTTATAATAAAAGAAGCTGAACTTTGTTTTTCTACTGAAAGTCGACCCGTTTTTCCCCAAATCTGGGCTCTAAACTATAAACAGACGGCGTCTCTTCAGCAATCTGCTCTGGAAACATCACTTTTATAAAGAGCGTCTGAGATTTTGGCTTTCAGCAGTAAATCGTAAGCATGTAGTAATGTGTAGATCATAAACACGTGTACTGTTAATTTGAGGGGAGATTTTACAAAAATAACAATTTACATTTATTTCATGCAGTTACTGAGTAATTTCTTCTACGGTGGTCAGGTGGACAAACAAATATTTCCCTGGAGAATAAGAGGTTAAGCTTTACAATAGTTAGTGTTTTTGATGCTTACAAAGGACTTGGGCTTAGTGTGTAAGGTATATAGTAATACCAGTCTCTTGGACTTTAAGAGCGTCAGCCCAGATCGGATTTTTGGTAAATCTAAATGGTATCCAGAGGGATTTTTGATGGTTTGGACTAGGGCTGAAATATTGATCGTTTTTATATTGAAATCGCAATTTAATTTTTAGGCCAAAACAAATCAGGCCTGCCCCGTTTGTTATTGTTTATTTATTTACTTACTACTTTATTTTTTATCACAATTGCAATAGTAGTTGAAAAATCAAGACTATTTTCCCAAAATCATTCAGCCCTACTCTGAACAGCAAAAAAAGTCAAATCTGATCTTTGAAAATTGGAATCAAACCACATTTTGGAGGTGGTTTGAAGTGTGACCGAGTTTTTCCAGAGGCGTCTCAGTTTGGACGCTCAGATCGGATTTTTGAAAGGCCCTTTTGCGCCACTCGCAACGCGGCAAATGATGTCATCCACTGGGACTCTTCTGTATCCACGTTTGAAATCCACGTAGCTATGTTGTTACTGACGCCTGCGTTGTTACCACGGCAACCCATGCAGATAGGCTGGCAATGTCTGGACACACAAACCAGATCGTATCACTTGCAAATAACAGTACGGATAGTCATCTCAAAAGACCCGATTTGAGAAATCCGATTTGGATGCAGTCTGAACACAGACTACTGAGCTGAGCTGGAAAAGGTTTCACTTAGAACTTTAAAACTCCAGCCTGTGAGATGTTATCACAGCGTTTTCAGGTGGAGTTCCCATTGTGTCAATCTGTATACAGTATTTTGTATGATGGAAGTGCTCTTCAAGTTCGGGAATGTCACATGCTGAGCAGGGAAGTGTTGTTTTGAATGATGAACAGCTGTTGGTGAATTCTAAAGGCTGTGACAGCAAAAATAACATTTGTAATAAGGTTAGACTTTGGGCTGAAGAGTTAGCATTAGTTAGCTGTTTGTCTAACTTAAGGCAGGTATACGCTACAGATGTATCTCTAAACCTGTAGATTTAGGTTGGATTTAAACACCTTTCTTTTTTTTTCTTGTTTGTTTGTTAGGCTTCATCTTTAAATGTGGTGTATATGCAACATAAGTGAACAAATCAGCTCCTAAACTGACCTGTATAGGGAAAAAGGTGCTTAACGTAGCTTCACGTCTCATACAGAGGTAAACAATCATAACTGCCAATGAATGGCAGTCGCTTGCGGAGCTTTCAGCTTCATCTTTGCCAGCATCACAGGAGTCATCGTAAAGTTTGACTGACTGACAGATGGGCTCATCAATGTGTTCAAGCTCGCCGTGAAAAGGGCCACTTCTTTGGATCGTGTCCTCAGATTCTTTAAACTTGCTTTTAACTGTTCTTTGTCGCTGCAGCCTCGTTCTCTTTCGAAATGGCCGAAACATCAGCCTTAATGTTTGAAAGGTTTCACCAGCGCGAAATTGCGGCGAATGTCCAGTTGGATCGATGTAAAAGTTTAATGAATTCCGATTTGGCTGTTCAGACCGGGTTGTGTTGTTGCAGATCAGATATGGATCGAATTTCAGTACCACATGCGAAAGCGTCTCAAATCGGAATCAAGTTATTCATTACGGGGGTTTTTGTTCACACTGGCACACAGACACACATCTGTGTCACATATGAAGATCGGATTTGGGTCACTTTTACCTGCTGTGTGAACAAAGCCTTGCGCTGCATTTACACTGCTCTGGCACATCCATGGACGTGAACTCACTCTGGTTCTTTAGCTGGCTGCGTGTGGGCATTTAAAAACGACATTCAGTGCGTTGTCCAGTTAAATCGTGTGTGTGTGTGTGTGTGTGTGTGTGTGTGTGTGTGTGTGTGTGTGTGTGTGTGTGTTTGTGTGAGTATATGCACTGTGCATCTGGCAGAACCGACTCTTCCCATTGAAAACAAATGGGCTACATTGTGGTGCATCCACACGCCGGAGCTATGTAAGTGCAGCCTTAGTGTCTTTGCAATCAGAGATGGCCGGCAATAAAATTCTGGCCATGTCCAAAATCTCTCAAACCCACAGCAACGTGTTGCGTGACCCTGTTTATCAGCAGAACAGAAGGCAGGGATGGGTAATCCAAGCAGAATGTGGTCATTGTCCTCCTAGATCAATCAGAAGATGCATCCTTAACTGATGCATTAGTCCAGTTAGTCCTGACCTCGCAGTGTGCTTGGCTGAGAGGCCGTCTGCGAGAGCCACATCTCCCGCTTAGGCAAGCAGAAGGTGTCACTGTATGAGTGTTTGATTTTGGTCTCGTCTTCTCCACACAGAGAACCACACGAACATCCTTCTGAACGGCAAAGATGACCACGGCGAGGAGGAGGAGCTGAGCAAGCGCATGAGTCAGCTGACCACCAGCGTGGAGAGCGTGGAGATCACGGTGCGCTCAGGGGAGAAGATCGAGGAGGCCCTGTCGCCCGAAAGCTCGCCCTCCAAATCACCCAACAAGAAGAAGAAGAAGTTCCGAACCCCATCGTTCCTGAAGAAGAATAAAAAGAAAGAGAAGGTGGAAGCTTAAGAAGGTTGTTGGGGAGGGAAGAGGACCCACAACCTGTCCGTCTGTCTGTCCGTCTGTCTGTATACCCTTTTGTGTTTAAGTTTTGTTTTTATGATGTCCTTTTTATGGATTTTATTTTAATTTTTTTAACAATGGTTATTTGGGGGGAAAACAATTTTTTTCGGCACATGTTTTGGGAAGGGAAGCGGACAGGGCAGCATGAGACACTGCACACGCGTTTCTTTTCCTAGAGGCGCGTCACGTTCCGGAAGATGTGAATTGAAATGTGGGCTTAAAACAGGGAGAATTAGTCCTGGGAAACTGGCTCTTCCTTGAATCCATCTCAGCTTTGGTAGACTGAACACACACACACATATATGGAAACAAACCAGTAAACATCTGGTGGACACCATCTCTGGGCAGGTACTGCAGCAGTCCTGTTAAACGGGTTTTTTGTTTTTTGGGGTTTATTTTTCCCTCTTTCTCCTCCCACTTTCCTCCTGTTAGCATATTAAGCCTTTTTAGCTCCTCAAACAGCTACCATGCTCATTGTTTCTGCCTCTCCTGTTGAGTTTCACCCAGTTTAAACAATGCAACAGAGATATAAGACACACTGGACACTTGTTTTGGGATTTTTCTACAGCCCCCCACTTCCTTCTAAACCGTTTCATTTGAATCAGTCTGTTTCTCTAGTGATGAACAGCAGCGGCGTCTGGGCTACAGGCGTTCGTCTGCACTGACTAGTCTGATAATCCTGTTAGCATCTCTGCTCTTGCCAAACACACAAGATTAACACCGAAAAGCAATCACGTTTTAGTGAAGTGTAATTTCATTCTTTTACCTTTAGACATCAACTCATCTCTAGATACCAATTAGGTTTTTTTTTCTTTCTTTTTTTGTGAAACACAATTTTTGTCCGCTCAGTTTTGTACTCATTTCTACACTTTTACAGCGAATACAAATGTTTAAGCATGTTTTTATTTTATTTTGCTAGAGTCTACGTTTCTACAGCTGATAATGTAGTGATGCTTGATTTCTCAGCTCTATTATAACTCTGATTACTAAAAACACAAATATATATAAAAAAAAACTGGATGAGTGACATATTTTATTTTTGTGCTGCACTTTCATTGTAGTGTATGTATGTATGTGTGTATATATATATAAATATATAAATGCATATAGATGATTTCAGCTTTTGAAGGCGTCTGGGAGATTGCAGAAAGTTGGTGGCAGGTGGATTTCCGCAGCAGGTCGTGGTAGGGACGGAGACGAGGAAGGCAAATGCAGTGGGATTGTGGTTCATCTGTGTTATGCTAAAGGATATGCTCTATATATTTGTAGCTTTTATTACAGTTTAAAAGAATCCTGTTTCCCAGAGCAAGGAAATTTCACCTAGTGAAATGCAGGCCAACATGGCTTCTTTTGTTTGTTTTTAAAGGCATGTTTGAAAGCCATACATTTCTCGGTATAGCAAGACAAAGGACGTTTAGCTCCGTTTTTAAACTAGTCCTAGGATAACCCCACAAAGGTTTTATTCCATTGGAATGGCATGTGTTCCTCATGGACTAGTTTGAAAAACCATGGGTTAACTAGATGCCTGCATGGTTGGCCCATGCCCTGAGAGTGCTCTACCAATCAGAAGGAATATTAGGACACTCTTAAGTTGACCTGATGAAATCCGTATGTCACATTACCCAACGATGGGATCCCAGCTTTGTTCCTGTGGCATTAGTGTTGGTCACTTAAGGTCAGCTCTCTCTTCCAGAGAAGAGGAAACAAGTGAAATGGGACTGATTTGTACTCTGGTGGTGTTTTAAGCTGAGAGCCAAATTATCGTGAAGACGAAAGATGGAATTCAAAGTCCCTGAGCCTCAAGGCAGCTTTCTTAAAATAAATTTTAAAAAGCCAATGACTAAACTCTCTAAACTAACGTCTGGATAGTGCCAGGATTATATACTTAAGTTTGAACCCTGCTAAACCACGTTTCCACCGGTGTCTCTGAGTTTGAGGCATTCAATCCCAGCGAGCAATGTGAAGCAGAGACGTGGAGAGGGGTGTTTTGGGTTTTTTTTGTTTGTTGTTTGTTTTGTTTTGGGGTTTTTGTCCTGCCCATGACCAGCCTCATCTCTTTGGCTAAGATTGAACTACTAGCCATACTCCCAAACAGTTTGGTTCTAGAATCCTCCACTGAAGATGAGCCTCGCCTCCTGTGCTAGGATTGGTTAGTAGTTTTGTACGCTCAAGCAGCCTGCTATTCTATAAAGCTTTAAACACGACAAGCCCCGCCTCCTGCGCTTGTCCAGTAGTTTGTTCACTCAAGCAGTCTATCCTCAAATACTTCTGTTGAGACAAGCCCAGCCTCATGTGCTAGGACTCACTAGTAGTTCATACTCCCGAACAGAGTGCGGATCTAGATTGCTTAGTTGAAGACGAGCTCCACCTCCTGTGCTAGGATTGGCTAATAGTTTTGTACACTCAAGCTGTCTGCTATTCTAGAAGGCTTTAATCAGGAGAAGTCCTGCCTCCTGTGCTAGGATTGTTCAAATCCCCAAGCAGTCTGTGGTTCCAGAATGCTTCATTCAAGACAAGGCCCACCTCCTACGCTAGTATTGGCTACCAAACAATCCACTATTGTAGAATATTTTCAGGCAAGCCCCGCCCCCTGCTCTAGGATTGGCTAGTAGTTATACTCCCAAACAGAATGCTGTTCTAGATTGCTTTATTCAAGAAAAGCCCTGCCTTGACATACTCAAGACCCCCATTATCAAATGCTGCAATTGAGACAGGTTCTGCTTCCTGTGCTAGTAAATTTGTACTCAAGCGGTCCGCTGATCTCGAATGCTTCGCTCAAGACAAGCCCTGCCTCTTGCGCTTTTCTAGAATGCTTTGAGTCAAGTCCCGCTTCCTGAACCAGGGTTAGCTAGTATCTCATACCCTTGAACTGTCCGATATTCTAGAAGGCTTAAATGAATACAAGTCCTGCCTCCTGCACCAGGACTGTCAAGTCTTGAACTGGCTGATATTCTGGAAATGCTTGTCAAGACACATCCCACCTCCTGTTATGATTGGTTTGTAGCTCATACTCTTGAACTGTCCGCCATTCTAGGATGCTTTAGTCAAGACAAGTCCCGACTTCTCTGCTAGGATTGGCTACTATCTCATACTCTTGAACTGGAAAATATGCTAAGATGTTTGTCAAGACAAATCCCGATCTCTGATACTCTTGAACTGTCCGCAGTTCTAGAGTGCTTTAGTCAAGACAGGCTCCGCCTCCTGCACTAGGATTAGCTAGTATTGTATAGTCTTGAACTGTCTGCTCTTCTAGAACACTTAAATCAATACAAGTCTCACCTCCTGCACTAGGATTGGCTAGTAGCTGATACTCTTGAACGGTTTACCATTCTAGAATGCTTTGGCAAAGTCCCGCCTCCTCTGCTAGGATTGGCCAGTACCTCATGCTCTTGAGCTATTCACCGTTCTTGAAAGTTTAAGTGAAGACAGGCTCCGCCTCCTGCTCTAGGACTGGCTAGTAGCTTAAACTCTAATGCATTGTACTGTAATGGACTATGCGAGTATAAACCGTTGGCCAGTGCTTACGCAGTGGGCAGGGTCTGGTCAGGATTTGGCTTTAAGAAAGGAGAAGGTGAAAAGCATGTGGCCTCGAACGGGCAGGTCAGAAGGGACCGTTCGGTCCAAAACGTTCACATGGCTAACTAGTCATTGGTGCCCTGCTAGCTCCTGGTTGTTTTTAGCTGCGCTGGCTTTATTTAGGTGGACCTTCAAGGCGGACCATGTCTGGGCATGGTGGTAAGTAATGGAGAGGTTTAGAAAATGCAGGGTTGGGGATCAAAAACAGATGCTAGTTTTCTTTTCTTTCTTTTTTTTTTTTTTTTTACCGCTTCAGTTTTATTTAATTTTCCTACCACCTTTTCTGTTTGCAAAGGTCTTTCCTCCCTTCATGTAGTATCACAGTATTTTTCTGTTTGTCTTTTTTAGTTTACAGAGATTCACATTTTAATCATTTTACGAGCGTTAATGGCTCCCAACTAAACGAATGTGCATTATTTCTTTTCCGTTTCATTTCCTCCGACCGTTTGCACTTTTTTTTTTTTTTTTGGATTAACTAATGCTTCTTTTCTCCATGTAGTCCTCCATTCCAGAGGAGGTTTTTTATTTTATTTTTTTTCGCTTTGGCATGCGAGTGTGAGCCAAGCCTCGATGTGACCTGTGAAAAAACGTATATGAATTGTTATCTAATGGACTTGCTTTAGATTGTACTGCTAATCAATGTAAATTCACAAATAAAAAGCTATTTTAAGAAACAAACGCTGCTCGTAATCTGTGGCGCTCAAGGCGCTCGTGTCTTAAACGTAAGGAGAAAAGAATCACCTGCACGTCTCCATGTGTTCATCGTTTGATTTCGCTTCAGCGTCACTTTATTTTACGCAACATCCTCGTTCATGATTTGAGTTTTCGCTGTCGGGCAGTTTTGTTTTGGGTAAAAATGAATTTAGACACTTGTAGGTTAGAAAGGCAGTCCAGCAGTCAGCACTGCGACATTCTCTGCGGTTGAATGGTTCTGTAAGCGTTTGTGCAGATTCCACTTGACGAGTCTGCTATGCTGATTTGATTGCTTACTGAAAGGTTTCTGAATAAAGGTAAATGTCAGTCGTGTGTGTGTGTGTGTGTGTGTGTGTGTGTAGTATCTCAAATTAGATTATTTTAAAACTTGCGCTTCAAGCAGTGTATTCATAAGTCATTACCATCATGTACGACTTTGTGTGGGAGCTTTTAGAGGTGGACGTCTGGTTCCTATCACTACCACTGTGAACAACTCTGACTCATAAATTTTCTTAGAATGAAGCATTTAACACCAAATCGCTCTGAATGACTTTGTTTACACCATAAAGATGACTTATTCACAAAGTTTGATGGATTGGTGCAATTCCCTTTCCATCGGTTATCCCACAATGCTCTTTCTGGCACACCCAAATGTCTCACGTCTTTAGATCAGAGGTCCCTAATAGGCGGACCACGGTCTGTGTCCGGCCCCAGGCGCTGTCCTATGTGGACCTGGACCTGTAACTGATAAACTGTGGAAAATGCTTTCATTTCAGCAGGTGGTCCTATTTTAATCTCAAGGCAATACGTTATCAGTATAGCAGCCCGTGAGACTCACAGACCAATCACATGCGTTGTTTATCACGTGACATTACTCAGCCAATCAGATCTGTGCGTTACGAGAGTGACACACACAGGGGAGGGATGAGGAGAGAAACAGCAGTCAGAGAAGAAAGTGAGTCAGAGGGAAGTTATTCCACATGACGGCTCTTATAGGAGAAACTGACAGTAAATGTTGGTGAAATCTGACTGAACTGGACTTTATTAGGTTTCATATTCAGTTGTTACTGTAAAATGCTGATATTCCTGCTCGGCTACTTCAGTAAACACTACACGGCACTGAGTTGTGATGCAAATTAGAGGTTATGATGATCTGGACCTTCGCTTGAGGGCATTTTCTCTAACAGGACTTTCCTGAATTGTCATCAATTGCCCCTGATTTAGAGGATTATTATATTTTTTCAGAAACAGAAAACATTGATGATTTGGGATTTGGGAAAGGGGGATTTGTGAAACTCTCTAAAGTAAGACAAAAATGATCTCTCTTCATGCTTCATTCTGGGAACATCCAAAAAAGCAGCACTTCAGCTTTAAAAACCAGCTAAAGCCTCTTGATGTTGGTTCTCCAGCTGCAGTATTCTGAACAGGCTATGGGTTTAAATGGGGCGCAGACCTGGTCTCGTGCAATCCTCCAGTATGGAAACGGTAAAAATGACGTCATCAGGTTCTGGTGTGAATTAAAGTGAGGACATACGGAGCCACATCGCTACCCGCAACATAAATCCACTAATGAGTGTCGGTTATTGGGCTCTCATTGGGTGCAAAAGCTGAAACATCTCATGATCAAATGACATGTTCTCATTTTAAATGAAAAGTTGAGAACCCACTTTTTTTTCCCTTCAATTTTGTTCCACTGTTTGTTTTTGATGAGAATACATTTTTGGAAAAAACAAAATCTGAAGTGCTTTAACTTTCGCACAGACCACTTTTTTTGTCTTCAGTCTGTTGAACTGTTTTACTTAGAAAGCCATCAAAACATCATTTGGCCAGGGGTGCTTAAACTTTTGCAGACGTCTGTAAGCCAGTGGGAGGTATTTTTGTCAAATCTTTCTGTAGAATCTTACATTTCGTTAAAAAACGAGCGCAAAAACATTAAAATATACCCAAGACTGGACGTAATTCAGAAGTCAAATGAAGCTAAAATCTGCGAGTGGAAACTGTCAGGTTTAGTAAAATCGCCACCCAAACTTGCGTCGTTTACGTCAGTTTGTTAAGAGGAACTTACCAGTTTGTTGCTTCCTTGAACACTGACTTATCCATTGTTTTCTTTGCAGTAGCATTTTTATCATAACAGTTCATTTAACACTCAAACCAATTTCTTATGCAAAAAAGGAAGAAGCCTAACTAGTGCATTTGAATATGTGTCCCATAATGTGCGTCATTGTTATTTTATGACTGCGTTTTTGCGTTCACTCCTCTTGCTTTTCAGTGGGTTGGGTGAAATAACACTGGTTTGCTGCTCTCTTCCCTTTTTTAATATTCCAAATATTTGAATGTCGAGACCCAGTAGGACAATCACAGTAGGCCTTTTTTCCTCTTAAGAATTTGAATATGCATTTGACTAAGGCCCGCAGCCTCTTGCACAAGTGTCGGACTGTTAAGTTGAGTGAAGGCGCTGTGACACAGGGCCACTTTGTGCCGTTGTGCCTTTTTTGCATTTCTGCCTCCAGTGCAACACCATAGAAACATGCAGTGAATGGGGAGAGGACAGAGGAGAGCTTCACGGCTGGGCCCAAGTGTGTAGGCGCCAGAGTACAGGACAGTTCAGGGCTCATATGCATCACTTACCAGCACCTTTCTGTATATGTAATCGTCAGTGGTTGGTATGGTGTAGTGGGTAAAACCCCCAGTCTATGCTGTACACTGGGGTCCAAGCACCATAACCATACCAATAAGAGTCCTTGAGCAAGACTCCTAACACCACCTTCACCTACATGTGGAAAGTGATCAAACGAAGTTGCTCTGGATTAACGCATCTGCCAAATGTAAATATCAATCAGGAAACAAACGATCCAAGAATAGCCCCACGTTGGAATGCAGTGTATTCATTTGTAGCATTCCTGTTGGGGTTGGTAATGAATAAGCGTCTACTGACATACCTAAAGGTCTGAATGAAGTTCTTTGTTTAGAAAGTTTGTTTAATTTGCGTTAAACAATGTTTGAGCAGGATTTTTTTTGTTAAACTTCAGGGCCGTTTTGACCCCAGCTTACAAGCTGCTTCTGTTCTGTTTGGTTAAAATGTGTCTTTTTTTCTTCAATGATCAATTGTAATGAGAATTTTCAGTAAAATCATATAATAAATAATGGAATGCTGAGTATTCCAGCATCGGAAATCCACTTCACCTGTTGCTGTAATAAGTACTAATGTAAACATGCATGAGCTCCTTCTGGTGTGGGTGCTTGCATGCTAGTTGACCTCACTGGAAAAAAATCTAAATCAAGTTTTCTGTTGTCATACAGGAGGAGTCAGCCTGGAATTGGTCTAGATATCGGTTTGGTGTTGTGTGTTTTTTGTGGCTCAACTTAGTCATGTACACATGCTACAGTGCTAAATAAGGCTACAACTAGGCCTGGGCATCTAAAATTACTTGGCACCCTATTTTGTCAAATTTTCATTTCTTTTAAAAAAAAAAAGAAATGACAATGAAAATCTGATAATCACGCATTGCATAATTTAGTACTAACCCATCAACTTCACTTGTTGATTTAATACCTGTTAGGCTACATCGATGCTGCTCCAGCACATCATTGCATCCCAGTATATCCCATTGGGGTGTATCCTGTGCAGGTGAATTTACCATTACATAGTGACTTTTTAAGGCCCTGTAATAGCTCAATATTTTAATAGTCAAAGTGAATAAAACCTGTACATATTATTTAGCAAGTTATTTTAACAGTGAACTAGTTCTCTCTAGTTCTTTCAGTTTTACCAAACGGCAATTATCGCCTTTTAAATATTGGCATTGGTCTACTCTGATGATATCTGATTACCACGCTCTGTTGGCCAGGCCTAGCTACACTTTTTATTATTATTATTATTATTTTTTTTTTTTTTTTAAACGTCTTCTTGGTTCTGTTGAGTAGCTATAAGCTATACCCTGCGAATGTGTGTTTTAGCAATTAGCCTGTGTGGCTAGTCCCATGACAAAGCCGGTATTTACAGCTTTACGTTGGTTTTTGATTAAGCTATGCATATGATCTTAAGGCCAGCTCCACTCAGGACATATATTTTGTTAACTTGGGTTAATGTAGTAAATAGACCACATTACATTGCAGTCACATCTGTTATGTTAGGCTGCGTTATTTCATCCAGTAATGCTTAAAAGCATTTAAATATGTTATTTTTATAATACTTTAATCGTTAACCAGCAAACCTAATCACCAAGTAGTGGTCGGTCGTCAGTCCCTAGTCTCTGTGTGTCTTTGGGCTTTAGCTTCCCACAGTAGTTTGTAACCCCTTTCCGATTTAAACCTATAACATTTCCAGATGATCTTTTTCTCTAATGCTGCTGAATTGCCCCCTTTCATAACTGCAGCCTGTAACCAAAATATTGCAGTTACACACAGAGTGGAAGATCCGTTCTCCCGTCAATATTTGAAATAACGTATCATTTTAAGTGTTATTTTATTTACAACAGGTTTTGTAGGCGGTTGGTGTCTAAAATTAGCATCTCACGGGTGACTCTTGTGAAATACAGCCGGTCATATTCAGGTCCTTTCGTTTCTGCCACTGAATGTAACGAGTGCACTTTTGTTTTGTATCAACAGCTTGTTGATGTCTCCGTCACTGACATCTTAAGCATCCCACATTAAAGAAGTACCAACATCAGTACCAGCATCTCTGCATGTTTCTTGTTTCTGACCTGATTTTAACTTTAAATGCTTTCTCATGTACTTGTGGTGTTTGTTTGCCTGCCCAAAGTACAAAGCCCCAGACATTTTCTAATCCCAGTATTTGTGTCTGAAAATCGAGTGCAGACAAAACAAAATTCCAGACAGCAGAAGATGTGTATCCTTTAATTTCCAGGCCATAATATCCTCTTGTTCCAGGTCCTTTTCCCTCAAACTCTCCATAATTTCAACACTGAAAAAAGCTGATGTAAGCCAAGTAATTATAGACTGGTTATACTAGAGCATCTCATTGTTCCAGTGAGGAACCTCTACACTGATCGACAAGCTACAGTCACAAAAGAAAATGGAGAAAAGGATTGGTTCCACATTTCAAAATGAGCAAGACAAGGCTGTCCGTTATCATCCTTGTTCAACCTTTATGCTGAACCTGCAATAGGAGAAAGTTGGTGGAAGAACCATCAGTAACCTTCGATATGTGGAGTGAAGATGGGACGTCAGCTCAATATGAAGAAAACAGGTTTTTGCAATATGAAAAGCTGCTAACTTGGTCTTGATGAGAGAATGTGTCTCTACAAAAAGATCGGATTTGTCCAGGCTGTGGTCAGTTTCTGGGGCTCTTTATGGATGCACAAGTTATATCGGTGATATTGACAAAATATTGATGCCTTTGGTGTTGAAGACTTTTCTCTGTAATTCAAGGTACCCTCAAAACAAGTGGATTCTTGATCAAATAAAGCCTCGCCTCTCGAAGCCCAGAAAACCAAACTGATGCTCTCTAATTTTGGGCATGTTATGAAGGGAACAATGGAAAAGATGATTAAGCTTGGAGCAGCTGAAGGTAAACGAGTAAGAGTACAACCTGCAATAAGATGGATGACGATAATCAGAGGGAACCCAAACAGAAGACAGGATATTCTGGAGGAACACTGGTCGTCAGGAGTCAGAACCAACTTCAAGGTGCTTAATAAATGAAGAACTAACCGTACTAACAGTCCCTCTCGTTTGTAGAGTTGGGAGTGAATGGCTAAACTTTTTCCCCCTCTTCATCAAGCACATGATGGAGCTCAAGACTAAGTCAGCATGAGAGCAAAAGGTCAGTCAGAAACCCAAGCACCTCTACACGCATGCTAACAGGCTATTTCCGTCCGAGTAGTCTTGTTAAACTACCGCTGGCAGAGATGCTCTGCGTGTCTCACAAGCAGCAGGAACGAGATGAAGACTCGCCGTCCAATGACGCACCAATCCAAGCAGCTACATCGAATGGGCGATACCGGACATTCACAATAATGGGGGTGTTTTGCTGCTTTTTACAATGCATGGCCCGACGCTAAACCCACCACAAGCAACACACTTTTTAAAAACGGCCTCTTTAAAGCCAACACCAAAACGCTACCTCACCGTCACGTCTACCCACAAAAACACAAAGCAGCAGTTTAAAGTTCAAGCCTCTGCTGCTATCTGAGGAAAAAGATTTATGTCCAGCATTACTGACATAAATGCTAATTATCTATATTGTTATTGTCCAGGGCAAACCACAGAAAGATGTAGCAGAGCATAAATGTTGTTTCAGTTTGCCGCAGAGTGTCCCCCGCCTGAAGTGTCCTGGATTACGACCATGTGTTTTACGTCCCTCCTACACACCCCTAGGACAACAGTGCATATGCTGCCACCCCCAGCCATGCTCCAGGCTATGAGCTGATGACCGCCGGAGTGATGGGAAGCTGGTCACTAGGGTGAAATGCCAGCCTTCGCACAACGCAGGCATTGACAGGGAGGGCTGTGCTTAGAAAGAGAGAGGAGCTCGGGTCATTTAAAGAGGCTGTTGTGAGCCTTGAGCTGGGGACAGAGAGGGAGGAATTGTAAAATCAGTGGTCGAAAGACCAGGAGTGAAAGACCTTTCTACAGAGTCTTTGAATGGGGTTGTAATAAGATAGGGGTGTGTTGGGACAGGATGGAGAGAGAAACTGGGTGGGGTTGAGGGCTGCCAGATGGACCTGTGCTGTGTGAGTGTGTTAAACAATGAAGCAGCCTAAGCACATGTGGATGCACTGCGTCAGGGTGGAAACGGACCTTAGATGCTCCCACCCTACAGGTTTCCGACACCACTGCAGGACAGAGAAAGGCTTGACCTCAGGCGTGGAACAGGGGCCGGGTCTGAAATCATACACTTTTTATGTACTATGACCAAACTGCACTTCCAGGATTGAACAGAGTCTACTATAGTATTTGTCAAATAGTAAACGGAATGTATACGACGATGGTAAAAGTTTGAAGTGTACGATGGAAACTGACTATCTCAGCATCTTTTCTGAAGCCTGAGTCTTATAATATGGTGGATCCCAGAGAACCAGATTCTACAACAAACGTCTTATCTTCTCAGCATTCACAAGGCTCCGGGCCTAGTTGGCCTTGAACAGTTCCCTGTTCAAACACACCTGATTCAACTCTGCAGTTACTGTGCCAACCTCTGGTTATCATTAAATTCCTTCTCCATCCAAGAGTATTCAAAGCTTGAGTCAACATAAACAGACAGCCAACTTTGAATTTGTTGTGCCAGTGGTGGCTGCACATGACTCATGTTGGTCCAGCAGTCTCTAATCGCTCTTCCAACTACTTGCATGTCTAGGTCACACAATTTAGTAATGGTTCCTCTTGGGGAGATGGAAGGGTAGAAGATCTGAAGCACCTGGAGCAGGTCCCCTAGCTGCAGGGGCACCAAGTCCTGCACACTTTGGCAATTTCCCTGCTCAAACACATCTACTAAACCTGGTAAATACCAGCTGAGTAAAATCAAGTGCATTTGAGCAGAGAAATTGCCCAACTGTGCCGGACAAGTACTTCCTGAACGGAAGCCACAGGCAACTGATTATTGACCAAAGAAGTGGATGTTGAGGACTTCTGAGATGGGGGCACGTTATTTTAGTTTTGTCAGACTGCATCCTCCTCTTTTGAAGTCAGGAAGGGTATCCTTTTCCTGACCACTGGAGATGAGAAGAGCCTTGACCATATCAGGCCTAAACAAGTGGTAACCCACTGGTGGGTGGTCAGGAGTGCAAAATAGACCAGCTGAGGGAATGCCATTCCAACAATGGAGAGGAAAAAACGTTCACAAAGACTACAATCAAACAACAACTACCCCTAATCCTCTTTCTTGTGGTTATTAAGCTGGGGTAGCTTGAGATCACCGGGAAGGTAAATAATTGAAGTTCTTTATCTCAAATGAATCTAATGTTGCCTTACTCCACTGAGAGTTCAAGACTTGTTCTGTTGTGAAAAGGGCTTTGTTTAGATGAGCCTTCCATTGCTGTCTCCTTTGTGACGCAAGTGCCATTCCCTTCGGAGAAATGCAGGCATCGTTGGAAAGAAGGTGACGAGAGTTAAAAGACTGAGAGTGTGGACTGGGTGGAAAATACAGGGGGTTCTTGGGGTCTGGGACCTGCTAATTAACCTCTCGGACCCCCTGAATGTCTCTAAATCAGCAGTGCTACGGCGAGTGAGTTAGCAGCTAGCCAACGTGGGACCTCCCAAATACAAAGGAGTGTTTAGTGTACTGGGTATGGGGACGGGTTCGCTTAGAGAGATTCTTTAAAACTTCAGAAACTCCTTTAAGCTGCTTTTCATCAACTTACAGAATTATTCCAGTTTCATAAATATGCTAAGAATATGGTTGATGTTGGAGCAAAATCTTATACCTCCGTTTTTGTTGCTTTCTTTACAGAATTTGACAAACTGTTTTTTACTATATGTTAAAATGTCATGTTGAATAGAGCAAACAAAACACTCAAATTATTGCTACAAAAATTGTGTTCTATTAATTTCAGTAACTTTTCCCTGTAAAGTATTTTTGGGGATGTTACTTTGTGACATCAGTAATCTGCTTTGCTAGTATGTATTCCTTCTTCGGTTCTGTTGCTGTTGTTTCGAGTGTGGGCTCTGATATCTCTTGAACGGCGCCCATGAATAAGGTAAATGTAGGAGTGTTAGTCTAAAATATAAGTGCGTTGGCGGTTTCTCATCGTTCTTTCCTTGTATCTTCCTGCAGGAACAGTCCGTCCACGCTTAGGTCACGGCCTGAACCCAACCTTCCCACTCTAGACTTCTATGGTGGAGTCTGGATCTGGTGCAGTCTTGTATGACCTTGAGAAATCATGCCTCGTCTTGTTTTTTGAAGCACCCTACCCCCTCATGTAAATTAGCCTAATTTCTGCTCTGTGAAAAGATGATAATGTCCAGATGAGACTTGCCTGGAGGTTCTTAATCTTACCCTGAAACACAGGCTGTTCCACAAACAGCTGATTGGAAGTACTTGTACGGAGATTAGAGGAACAGTTTGACCAGAACTGCGAAAGCTGCTAGCTGGGGCAATGCTACTGTGGCTAACCATAGCTGTCTTTCACTGTTAGCCACATTAAAGGAACCACTAGAGGACTGACTCATACCTACATGGATAAACATCAGTTTTAGCCGCTTGATAGTTGATTAAAATGCGACATTGTTTTCTGGATCTCATACTGGAATGTATCACTCGCCAAATCATGCTCACTTCAGCCAGCCTAACCAGCATACCAGTATCCAACACATGTGCCATATGCAAACAATGTCATGCTAACTGGCCTATAGTTCGCCTTCATTTATGATTGATATTAACATTTTGGAATCAAATACACTCACCGGCCACTTTATTAGGTACTGTTCAGTTGCTTGTTAACACAAATAGCTAATCAGCCAATCACACGGCCGCATCTCACTGCATTTAGGCCTGTAGAGGTGGTCAAGACAACCTCTGAAGTGCAGACCGAGCATCAGAACGGGGAAGAAAGGGGATTTAAGGGGCTTTGAACGTGGCGTGGTTGTTGGTGCCAGACGGGCTGGTCTGAGTATTTCAGAAACTGCTGATCTACTGGAATTTTCACACACAACCATCTCTAGGGTTTACAGAGTACGGTCCAAAAAAGAGGAAACATCCAGTGAGCGGTCAGTTGTGTGGACGAAAATGCCTTGTTGATGTGAGAGGTCAGAGGAGAACGGGCAGACTGGTTCCAGATGATAGAAAGGCAACAGGAACTCAACTAACCAACCAGAATCTCTGAGGAACGTTTCCAACACCTTGTTGAAAGTCTGCCACGAAGAATTAAGACAGTTCTGAAGGCAAAAGGGGGTCCAACCTTTTACTAGTGTACCTAATAAAGTGGCCGGTGAGTGTATTTGGGCTTTCTAAGTGGCAAAATGTGAAAAAGGAGTGCTTGAAGTTTGAAGGAGTGCTTGAAGTGATTTTGAAGTGTTGCGTTCGGCTGGCCAAGTCCAGGTTTAGGACCCGTTATGATTATTCATATAATCACACTGTTAGGCTACAAAAGGGTAAAACCCAACCTATAGCAGAACTCCTACTGCTAGAGCCCATCAAAGCCATCAAGGGCTTTATGTAAATGTGGTCCCCAGTTAGCTTTTATTGCTTTCTAGCCATGTTAGCATTTATAATAAAATATTTGTGCTTTCTAAGTGACCATATATGGAAAAGCTGCCCAGCTGAACTGAACTCCAGCCCATCTGCATGAGCTTCCATTCCCTATTAGCTCTATTAGCATTTCTGGATGACATGTTCAGGCTTTTTAAGGAGCACATTTGGAGTTAAGTTAGGCAGCCTGACACAGCCACGTTCATGTTTATGACCAGTATGATTAATTGCCCACATACTACTTTTGAACGAGTGCCATCATTATGGTTTTATAATGATGCTAATGTGGTCCACAATTAGCCTCACTTATTAGCATTTCTGAACGGAGTATTCAGATTTTTTTTAAGTGACAAAATGTAGAAAAGCAGTGCATTTGAATTTGCATCGGCCAGTCTGGTACAGCCATCTGCGTGAAGATTTAGAGCCAGTATGATTTACGGGCCATGTAATCGTCTGGGTTACTGCAAAAGGCTAAAACTGATCCAGGGTCAGCGCTAGCCCCTGCTGCTAGAGCAGATGCCCACATAGGTACTCTTGAAAGAAAGCCATCAGGGGCTTTATGCAAATGTGGTCATGCTAATTGGTCTGTTTGGCATTTTGGGATGGAAATTTGGTCGTTTTATGGGACAAAATGTGGAAACAAAGCACTTTTGAGCCGAGTTACTTTGGGCCAGGCTATCCTAACATGCAGATTTAGGACCGGTATGATTCATTGTTGATGCATGTAGTCTACAAAAGGCTAAAACTCACCCAGGGTCAGTGTTGCCCCTGCTGCTAGAGCAGATGCCCACGTAGGTACTTTTGAATGAGAGCCATCAGAGGCCTGAGGCAAATATGGTCATGCTAACTGGTCCGTTGATAGCAAAGTTGGCGTTTTGGGTGGAAATTTGGTCGTTTTATATCAAACAAAGCAGAGAACTGAGTTACTTTGGGCCAGGCTATCCTAGCGTGCGGGTTTAGGACCCATATGGTTCATTGTTGATATGTGTGGCCTACAAAACTCAGTGAGGGTTAGCGGTGCCCCCCGCTTTTAGAGCAGAAGCCCACGTAGATGCTTTTGAATGAGAGCCATCAGAGGCCCGAGGCAAATATGGTCATGCTAACTGGTCCACAGAACTTTCATTCACTGTTAGTCACGTTAGCATTTTTTCAGATGGAGTGCTTGGGCTTCCTAAGTGGCAAAAGCTGCTGGTAGGTCGGCACGTCCCCCTGCTGCTAGAGCAGATGGTGCGCTGAGGGCAGTGTGCAGTTGAGTGACTGACGGCACGTTCATGTCAGTGTGACCCTATAGATGACAATACAACACCACACAATCGTGAAGGAGACAATACGCTCACCCGTGCACCGAGGGGGGGCTAGCAGAGGGGCATCAGTTGGGGTGGAGGGGGGTTGGGGATGACATAGACTCTGTCTCAGCTTTAAAAAGAGGTCACCAGGTCGAAGTGAAGATGGGAATGGAGGAGGTACGAAGTCAGGGACAATACCTTTAATGGAGTAGACCGAACTGAAGATGCGCTCCGATTCACACACAGACAAAGAGCGTGAATAACACGCATTTCAGGGCAACAAGGCTGTCATAAGGTACAGATTGGGTGCTATATGTAATATATAGGCCTTCTTCTAGCTATTTAGGCCAGGAGGTCACACTGAGCTCCATTTGTGGTGGTATGGCCACTGAAAGGAGCCAAATGTGCTCACATGATATAATCCCAGCCAACAGCATTATGGAAATGTGGGCCTGCTAACTAGTTCACACTAACCGATTATACGTGGGCAGTGAGACGTAAAGACGTTTACACCCCGTATTTCCATCCCTGGAAGTGTCCTGTTCACGACTTCCTGACCCAGTTCTTATTGTCATATAATCCTGAATAAGGTGTTTGTAGGACAGTCGGCTCACTGACCAGCCCACTGTGTGTGTGTGTGTGTGTGTGTTGGCTCACATATCCTGAGACTTTACAGAACAGGATTGCTCTCACAGTGTAACATTACACAGAGAGAGAGAGCGGGAGTGGGACATGGAGAGGGAGAGAAAGAGGGAGAGGGAGAGAGAGACAGAGAGAGAGAGTGGGAGCGGGACATGGAGAGGGAGAGAAAGATGGAGAGGGAGAGAGCGAGAGAGAGGGAGAGAGCGGGAGTGGGACATGGAGAGGGAAAGAAAGAGGGAGAGGGAGAGAAAGAGGGAGAGAGAGAGAGTGGGAGCGGGACATGGAAAGGGAGAGAAAGAGGGAGAGCGAGAGAGAGAGAGAGCGGGAGTGGGACATGGAGAGAGCGAGAGAGAGGGAGAGAGCGGGAGTGGGACATGGAGAGGGAAAGAAAGAGGGAGAGGGAGAGAAAGGGAGAGAGCGAGAGAGAGAGAGAGAGCGGGAGTGGGACATGGAGAGGGAGAGCGAGAGAGACAGAGAGAGAGAGTGGGAGCGGGACATGGAGAGGGAGAGAAAGATAGAAAGCGAAAGAGAGAGAGAGCAGGAGTGGGACATGGAGAGGGAGAGAAAGAGGGAGAGGGAGAGAGCGAGAGAGAGGGAGAGAGCGGGAGTGGGACATGGAGAGGGAGAGAAAGAGGGAGAGAGCGAGAGGGAGAGAGCGGGAGTGGGACATGGAGAGGGAAAGAAAGAGGGAGAGGGAGAGAAAGAGGGAGAGAGCGAGAGGGAGAGGGAGAGAAAGAGGGAGAGAGCGAGAGAGAGAGAGAGAGAGCGGGAGCGGGACATGGAGAGGGAGAGAAAGAGGGAGAGGGAGAGAGCGAGAGAGAGAGAGAGCGGGAGTGGGACATGGAGAGGGAGAGAAAGAGGGAGAGCGAGAGAGACAGAGAGAGAGAGAGAGAGTGGCACATGGAGAGGGAGAGAAAGAGGGAGAGGGAGAGAGAGCGGGAGTGGGACATGGAGAGGGAGAGAAAGAGGGAGAGCGAGAGAGAGAGTGGGAGCGGGACATGGAGAGGGAAAGAAAGGGAGAGGGAGAGAGACAGAGAGAGAGAGAGCGGGAGTGGGACATGGAGAGGGAAAGAAAGAGGGAGAGGGAGAGAGCGAGAGAGAGAGAGAGCGGGAGTGGGACATGGAGAGGGAGAGAAAGAGGGAGAGCGAGAGAGAGAGTGGGAGCG
The DNA here is from genome assembly GCF_015220715.1 of Pygocentrus nattereri. Taxonomy (NCBI): domain Eukaryota; kingdom Metazoa; phylum Chordata; class Actinopteri; order Characiformes; family Serrasalmidae; genus Pygocentrus; species Pygocentrus nattereri. The sequence continues at coordinate 5,882,793 of NC_051235.1, forward strand.
GGACATGGAGAGGGAAAGAAAGGGAGAGGGAGAGAGACAGAGAGAGAGAGAGAGAGTGGGACATGGAGAGGGAGAGAAAGAGGGAGAGCGAGAGAGACAGAGAGAGAGAGAGAGAGAGTGGGACATGGAGAGGGAGAGAAAGAGGGAGAGGGAGAGAGAGCGGGAGTGGGACATGGAGAGGGAGAGAAAGAGGGAGAGCGAGAGAGCGAGAGAGAGAGAGAGAGCGGGAGTGGGACATGGAGAGGGAGAGAAAGAGGGAGAGCGAGAGAGAGAGTGGGAGCGGGACATGGAGAGGGAAAGAAAGGGAGAGGGAGAGAGACAGAGAGAGAGAGAGCGGGAGTGGGACATGGAGAGGGAAAGAAAGAGGGAGAGGGAGAGAGAGAGAGAGCGGGAGTGGGACATGGAGAGGGAGAGAAAGAGGGAGAGCGAGAGAGACAGAGAGAGAGAGAGAGAGAGTGGGACATGGAGAGGGAGAGAGACAGAGAGAGAGAGAGCGGGAGTGGGACATGGAGAGGGAAAGAAAGAGGGAGAGGGAGAGAAAGAGGGAGAGAGAGAGAGAGAGAGAGAGCGGGAGTGGGACATGGAGAGGGAGAGAAAGAGGGAGAGGGAGAGAGCGAGAGAGAGAGAGAGCGGGAGTGGGACATGGAGAGGGAAAGAAAGAGGGAGAGCGAGAGAGACAGAGAGAGAGAGTGGGAGCGGGAGAGGGAGAGAGACAGAGAGAGAGAGTGGGAGTGGGACATGGAGAGGGAAAGTAAGGGAGAGGGAGAGAGACAGAGAGAGAGAGAGCGGGAGTGGGACATGGAGAGGGAAAGAAAGAGGGAGAGGGAGAGAAAGAGGGAGAGAGAGAGAGAGAGAGAGAGCGGGAGTGGGACATGGAGAGGGAGAGAAAGAGGGAGAGGGAGAGAGCGAGAGAGAGAGAGAGCGGGAGTGGGACATGGAGAGGGAAAGAAAGAGGGAGAGCGAGAGAGACAGAGAGAGAGAGTGGGAGCGGGACATGGAGAGGGAAAGAAAGAGGGAGAGGGAGAGAGCGAGAGAGAGAGAGAGCGGGAGCAGGACATGGAGAGGGAGAGAAAGAGGGAGAGAGCGAGAGAGAGAGAGCGGGAGTGGGACATGGAGAGGGAGAGAAAGAGGGAGAGAGCGAGAGAGAGAGAGCGGGAGTGGGACTTGGAGAGGGAGAGAAAGAGGGAGAGGGAGAGAGCGAGAGAGAGGGAGAGAGGGAGAGAGAGGAAATGAGTAAATAAGTTTATTTCTAAAGCACATTTCTTTACATAAATAAAGCGGCATGAAGAACAAAAACACAACGTAGATCCATTTAAAAGGAAGAGAGGGTAGAGAAAAAGGTGGAGAGAGAAAAGGATAGAGAGAAAGAGGGAGGTGTACAGACAGAGAAAGGGAGCATAGAGAGAAAAAAGAAAGGGGTGTAGAAAGAAAGAGGGAGGTGTAGAGAAAGAAAGGTGCAGAGAGAAAAAGGGAGGTGTACAGAGAGAAAGAAAGGGAGCGTAGAGAGAAAGAAAGAGGGAGGTGTAGAGAGAAAAAGAGAGGTGTAGAGTGAGAAAGAAAGGGAGTTGTAGAGAGAGAAAGAGGGAATGTAGAGAGAAAGAGAGAAAGGGAACATAGAGCAAGAAAGAGAAAGATGTAGAAAGAAAGAAAGGTGTAGAAAGAGAGAGGAAGTATAGAGAGAGAAGGGGAGCATAGAGAGAATGAGGGAGGGAGGTGTAGAGTGAGAAAGAAGGAGTTGTAGAGAGAGAATAAGAGAGGGAGTGTAGAGAGAAAGAAAGAATGAG
>NC_051235.1:5892076-5937076 GCF_015220715.1 Pygocentrus nattereri
AGGAGCTGAATTGGCAGTTATAGTATGTAAATGTTTTCTGATATTCAGTCACACACAACTCTCCTCTACAGACAACACACTACTGCACAGTGTTACGTTTAGGGAAAAAAGCACATGAAATGTGGCCTGTTTTTTCTAATATGTTAAACTCAGTAAATAAATATCATTTGGGTACTGAAATTAGCAGTTTTGGGTTCCCTGTAGAGGGTGGGGTAAATGGTGAACCCTTATTGGATCCAGCACAGTACGGCTAGACCGTGAAAAAACTGTGGACATTACGGGATGCATATGGTCAGCAACAATAAGCTGTGGCCTTCAAACGTGCTAATATGCTAATAAAAACATACTAAAGTTTCTCATAGACTCCCAGCTATTACTACTACTAATACTACTACTATTAATATTAGTAATATAATAACTTGCAGGTAGTTTGACCAGAGGAGGATGGGTCCCACCCTTGTGAGCCTTGGTTCCTCCCAAAGTTTCTTCCTCAGCTCTGAGGGAGGTTCTCCTTGCCACCGTCGCCCCTGGCTTGCTCACCTGGCGGTTTTACATTCATGTTAAAACTCTGTCTTTACTGGAATTCTGTGAAGCTGCTTTGTGACATCCGTTGTAAATAAATTAGATTTGATTTGATGTCTTTCACGAATAATACAGGGTTAGTCAAAAGTCATAGGACACTTTTAATTTATTTTTTATTTTATTATGGACTTTTATCTCTGGGGTCATCTCAAACAAACTGTGTAAGCTGAGAAAATCCGCAACAAACACCACCTTCAGCACGGCATCGTGGAGGCTTGTGACAGCATTTCTCCAGAGGTTCTCATGCGGGTTCATAACGACTGGATCCTACGGCTTCAGCTCTGTGTTCAGCACCAGGGACAGCACATTGAACACGTCAAATAGCTGCATCACAGGCAACGTTCCTTGTTGTTGCAACTTTCTGTGTTGATAATGATGACCACCTTCCCAGTGGAAAAACTTGCCAAGATGGTGGCCATGTTTCGGACATAGCCTACAAGATAGGCCCCTTCACCTGTTACTTGCTGGGGTATTCAGATCTGTCATTTTCCCTTTCGTTTCTGAAATAAGACGGTGTCCTGTGACTTTTGACTCACCCTGTATGTCTTTTAGAAGCTCCAAATGTCTGTCTTGAATCTAGAATGTCCAAACGAGTTAGTACAAGATACTCTCATCCTTCAGGGCTGCTAGCAGAAGTTAGCACTGTGGTACAGGTGGGGTTTATAGATCACTGTTGTCGGAAGAAAACCTCAACCTCCAAAATGGTAGCAGTTTTTAGGAGAAGGAAAAAACCTCCTTCACTTTTAATGTAAGTCAATGGAACCAGACGTTTTTCCAAGTCATTCTGGGTCGTTTATTTTCGTCCACTGTTCATGAAATTTACACACAATGTGAAGAGCCGCAGGTCTTTTCTGATTCTGTCAAAAACTGAAAAAAACATCAAAAATGGAGATGCGAGGTTTTCTTCCGACAGCAGTGATGTATATGGCTCAGATTGAAGGCTTAGCTCTAATACTCACTGATCACCAGTGGTGATGTTGTAAAATACATTTTAGAAAACTGCACTTTGATCTTCCAGGGCAAAAGGTTCAGGCACGCCCGCTCAGGCCTGTGTCACAACAGCGGACTTCTGGTGTGAATGTTTGTTCGTCAGGATTCACTCACCACTATTTTATCAAAACTCTCCAAACTACCCCACGCTGTGTGATCCGCATACCCTGACCCGGTGGGCCTGAATGGTGGGGTAAATGTAGGGGGGCGGGTGTGAGGACCCAGTCTGCAGGGGTGCCATTGTCTCTGATGGCCTTGGAGCAGCTGGGGGAAGCCCTCGGGATGACATTGATTCGGGATTAAAACGTGATGGCATTTTACTCTGTGAGAGAAAGAGAGAGAGATAACATCTGCGGAAGAATATGAAGGAATGTGGATGCTGGACCAGACGGTTATGAAAAGGTTGTCCACTGTTTTATGACCATCAGTTGACCTCAGTGTGTGTGTGGTCACACGGAGGAGTAGCTGCTGAAGAAAGGAACACGGGGCTTTTAGAAGCCGGAGGTGGAGTCGTATATCTGAGCAAGTGCGCTAAGTGGGGTGGTTAAAACATCACAGCTGATCTGGGGTGACCTAAAGGCCAGTGATAATGATGTCACTGCTGCTCGCGGTCACACACATGCACTCGTGTGTTTCAGCTGAGGGTGATTAATAGCTGCTGTGTAGCTCTGAGGAAAGTGCACACACGCCTCTATAGGAGCTTTTCTTCTCCCTATTGACGGTTCAGTTTGTGCATATGAGCCAAACTGGCCTTCAGTGAAAGGCCTAAGTGTACTGTGACTCCTAGTTTGCATCGAATTACCATCTAAGGGACGAAACAAGTGACCTAATCAGATCATAAAGGGAACTAGATTTACTGGAATATTTGGACACTTCCAATTTTTTGACGTTTTAGCATAATTAAACTTTCATAAAAATTCACCCTTATTAGTCCCACAATGGGGAAATTTCACCTCCGCAATCTAACTCATGCCTGCAGTGAAACACCACATACACACTAGTGAACACACACAATAGGAGGCAGTGAGCACACTTGCCCAGAGCGGTGGGCAGCCCCATCCACGGCACCCGGGTAGCAGTTGGGGGGTTAGGTGTCTTGCTCAAGGGCACTTCAGTCACATACCGTCGCAAACTTTCGGTCACAAGGCTGGTTCCATAACTTCCAGCCCTCGCCTGCCCCCAGAGTGGTTTGGAAATCCAGGGGACTCCTGTTGTCCGGACTAATGACGTTTATTGTTGTGCGCACGGCCACAGACACCACAGCTAGCCCGTAAGACATTGGGCTAACACAGTTATATAGCTGGACTGATGCCAAGATTAGACCCAGCTCCTACAGACAAGTAACAGGTGTGACAAACACGACCATATAGGGGTAAACAGGAATAGACCGAAGACTGTTCTAAATACAGTCACAGCGCAGGCACACACAATACAGAATATACAACACAGGCATAGCACAATTCAAAACAATAAATTCGCTACGTACCTTCCTACTATTAAAGGATTAAAAAAAAACATTTTAGGCCAAAACCTTCCCAAAACTATAGTAAAGTAGTGCCTCAGACAGCAGACTGAATATTCATAACCAACTTTCTGTGAGGGAGCTTTTAGAGGTGGACGTCTGGTTCCTATCACCACCACTGTGAACAGTTCAGGCTCGCTAAGTCTTTCCCGAATTAATCATTTCACAGCAAACTACTCTGAACGACTGTGTGTACATCTTAGACATTTAGTTATGCACACATCTGGAAAAATTCACAGAATTCCCTTTTAACAGTTCAGGACATCACAGGAAATTAAACTTTACATTCAAACTACACATTTGACCACTGAATAGTAGAAACTATTACTTAATGTGTTACTTGAAGTTTTATAATGCTATTTTAATACCATTATATACTATTATATATTATATACCATTATATTAATAGCATTCGTTTTACCGTGAATGTCATAAATGAAACTATAGTGGTGGTTTAACATGAATAGTGATGAGCATTAGATGGTAAAGAGACATGCATTGTGCTCTCTTGCAGTGTCTGCGCGTGTGTGTGTGTGTGTGTGTGTGTGTGTGTGTGTGTGTGTATGCAAATGTGCTTACTGCTTCCAACCAGTGTGGTTAAGGTAACCACTGAAACCCCTGACACCCCCATACACAGGGCACATTAAGTAGGCCTCTATCTAATGTTCTAATGGTGGATTTGCAGCTACAGCGTGACGCGTCCCATACCCAGCAGCCCCTAAAAAACCCAGAGTAGGAAAACAATGCAGACATGCCGCATGACGCAAAAAACAAGCAGGCCGAAGAACAAAGGAGGGCAGAAGAGAGGGAAACCCCTGGGAGCAGAGGGTTTGGGGAGGGGGGTGGGTGGTTTTGGGAGGACAGAGTGTAAATGTAAGTAAAGAAGGGAAAGGAGGGATGAAAGGGAGAGAGAAAAATATGAGTTATAAAAAAAGTACAGAAAGGAAAGAAAAAAAGGAAGCAGTGGACAGAAAGTCAGCAAATAAAGAAGAGAAAGGAAAGAAAGAAAGCAAGTGCGCGTCTTGGGTCGTCCATGCTTTGTCGACTAACTGGTGCTTTTAGAGTCGCTGTCCTTCTGCAGGACCTGCTGTTGAGGTTCGGTTTATGGATGGGAGCCCTAGCATTCTCCTCATACAGTCCAGAATTTATAGCTTCACCAAATTAGGGCAAGTCTTGGTCCAATAGCAGCAAAACAGTCCCAAACTGTGATGCTGCCACCACCATGTTTCACTGTTTGGTTTAGGCATTTGTTCTGGAATGCTGTGTTTGGTTTTTGTCAAATATTACATCTCTCTTTTTGGCCATAAAATCTGTTTGTGCCTTATTTGTCCATGTAATATTATTTCAATAGTCTCCTGGTTCATCCAGGTGATCTTTAGGAAACTTTAAACAGGCAGAAAAGTAGTGGCTTTCTCCATGCTATGATTCTATACCATGCATGTCAAACTGGGGACCTTCAAGGCCAAAGTTCTCTGTATATTAGCATTTTCCCTAATTTAACACTCTGAAGTCACAAGGCACTGATAAAGACTCAGATTGATGTTTTTTAAATAGCGTAGGGTCAGCCACAAATTGTCATCCAATTCATTGCACCTCCTGCCCATAAACACCCCTATACCAAACTGATCATTCTAGAGGTTTACGTATTTTGCCAACCACAACATGTCAAGCTGAATCACTTTGTTCAATAAATAAACAAATAACACTATAATCATGTGCTCTTTGTTTTATTGAATGCTCTTCATCTATTGTTATGTCTAAACTGAAGATCTGATCTCCTTTTAGGTCTAACTTAACACAGGCAAACAGATGTAAGTATGTACAGTGAACCTTGGGAACTTCTTGTTCTACCAATTTTCACAATCATGTAGGAATTCCAGCCTTTAAGGCTGTTTCATTGTGTTTCAACTTGCCTAAGAAATTATTGATTGGACATCAACTTTTAAATAGCATAGAAAGAAAGTCGACGTCATGTCATTCATGCTTTATAGACTATCTGGTGTTTTCAGGGTTGTTGTTCTTCTGCAGGACCTACTGTTGTGATTCGGTTTGTGGGTGGGCACCCTAGCATTTTCCTGATACAGTCCAGAATTTATCACTTCACCAAATTATGGAAAGCTGTCTTGGTCCAGTGGCAACAAAACAGCTCCAAACTGTGATACTGCCACCGCCATGTTTCACAGTTGGGATTAGGGTTTCATGCTGGAATGCTGTGTTTGGTTATTGCCAAATATAGCATTTCCAATTTCAGCCATAATAATAATATTTGTGCCCTATTTGTCCACATATTTCAGTGGTCCTCTGGCTCATCCAGGTGGCCTTTAAGAAACTTTAAAACAGGCAGAATCACCTAGGCGACCACTAGGTATACCATAGCAACCACCTAACAACAGTTTAGCAACCAACTGGGATATGATAGCAACTACCTACCAACAGTTTAGCAACCATAGGGATACCACAGCAACACCCAGGCAACCACCTGGGATATGGTTTGAACACACTAGCTACCAGAAGGGATATCACAGCAACTGCCTAGCAACACCTTAGCAACCCCAAGGAATACCATAGCCAACACCTACCAACAGCTTAGCAGCCAAGTGGAATACCTTAGCAACCACTAGAAATACCGTAGCAACCACCTACCAACTGCTTTGCAACCAACTGGGATACCAGAGCAACCACTTAGCAACACCTTGGGAACTACTTGAGATAGCAACCACCTTAGATACCATGGCAAACATCTAGCAACACCCTAGCAATCACTTGGGATACCATAGCACCCACCTAGCAACCTCAGCACATTTTAGTTGCACAGCCAGGAAATGGACCTTTGTAGTCATTAATATACATATAAAATATATTTTCAAAACCAGTATTGACAAAACAAACAGAAACAGACAGGCTATTCATCCTGAGAACTCCATAAAATGCCGCATAAACAGAGATATTGCTCTCACATTGTTGACACCCAGGGAAAAGTAGGGCTCCCCCACCTCCGAAATCCTAATTTATGGCCTGGTCACACCCCAGTGAGATTAAACCAACAGACACCATATTTACTGATGTACACAGAGAACCAGCCTTACAGTCTCCACAAGGGACACAAGGCAAGTCTCAGAGTCAGATAGGAAAGTAGGACCAGCAAATGAGATGTCATAAGTGGTTGAATGCTGGGTCATTTTAGATTTGGAGGCCACTAAACGTGGCAGAATCTACAGTTAGTTAGCTGCTGTGACGCACCACCTGTTTTCATCATCCTCGTTGGGCAATACTAGGGCGTGTAGGCCACAACTCTGCTGATTCACATATTAGAAGCAGGAGAGCGAGAGAGATTCGACCGAATTAGATATGCACGACAATGACCAGCAGTGCTGAAACCATTAACCACAGAAAAGCAGCTCGAGAGAGAGATAACTGTAACTTACGGGCTGTATTTCTGTCACTGTGTCAATCATCAACCACAAATTGAGTTGAAGTGCACTGTGTGTGGGTGAATTCAAGTGGTGTGTCAATGAGACAGCATAGCGTGAGGGGAAGGAAGTATGAAGAAAGTTGGGTCACCACCCCATCAGTCTTTTCCCTATTAGGTCATTTAGAAGCTACTCCTATCTCTCCCTATCTGGCTCTCTCTCTCGCTTTCCGATCACTTCAGCAGAATGCTTCAATCAGAATTTAGGAAAATAAAACTTGACTAAAAGCAATCGCAGTAGGACTTTCCGTACTTGTTTGTTGTAATTCAAAGCTGACATACTATTATTTACCAGTTTTTTTAAGATAGCAGCAGTGGGGAATGGGGAATCTTCTAGGTCTTCAGAGAAGGCCTACTGATATGATTGTTAAATTTTGGTGGGAAACCAAAGAGTTAAACTCTTAAACTCCCAACAGAAAGTCGGACAATCCGTATTTTTTTCTCCACAGCATTTAGGCAGATACAGCCAAGTCAGTCCTCTGATTGGTTAGCACGCTACTAATCGCTGCTGTTGAAACACAAAACCTTGTATCTTCATTTTTGCTGTTTTTCAGTTTTTGCCATTATTTCAAAAAATGTCTGTTGCCTTTTACATGGTGTGTAAATTTCATGATCAACGGCCCACAAGAAACATCCCCAAAAGACTTGGAAAAAAGTCTGGTTCCATTGACTTGCATTAAAACTAGAGAAGGTTTTTTCCTTCTCCTGTAAAGTCACCATTTTTGAGATGCAAGATTACGAGTCATGAATAACTGTGAGGAATGCTACAACATTACAAAAATAAGAGTTTTATTGTTGCCAGACTGGTTGCTATGAAGCGAGTTAGCATTAGCAACAGCTATTTTGATGAGCTTTGCAGCCTCATACCTAAATTTGCCCAATTATGAACGTGCATCTAAAAATAAGTAAAATCCATGTTGTTAGTCATTCAGTATTACATCTGAAGTGAAATTACAGCATGAATGTAATGCATTAGGGCTATTTAAGTAGCTATATTTTTGTTGGTGTTGCGCCAACTCTTGCTCGCCATGATCAGGTCAGCTAGTCACAGTATGCCCACTTCAGACTGGACTACAGCACTTTCTGACACTATGTACTGAAATCTGTAAAAACTGTACAGTAGAATGGATAAAATTCAAGTCCTAACCTGTAGCGTTAACACAAATAGGAATTGACAACAGATTCAACCGATCATGTCTTGTTTTCCAATGTGTGGGCCAATTTTGTGAGGAAAAGCATCACTCTAGGCAATCTGGAAACCCCAGATACATCACTGTCTGATACTCGGGGTTCACCACTAATAACAGTATGTCAGAAACAGTGTCAGAAACCACATAAGCAAGTCTACTTGCTTATTTTACATACAAACAAACAGAATAAAACTAATTCCATCTCCCTGCCTTTTTCCAAGTAAACAACTGCCAGCCGGACACTGAAGGACGACTGTCGAGCCCTCCTGCTACCCGCTTCAGACCAGCTGCCCACGCCCCAGCTACCGCCACCTGCCTTGGACTAGCTGCCCAACCTACACTGATGTCATGGACTCCTAGCTATTACTACTACTAATACTACTGCTATTAATATTAGTAATATGTGACCAGAGGAGGATGGGTCCCCCTCTTGTGAGCCTTGGTTCCTCCCAAGGGTTCTTCCTCAGATCTGAGGGAGGTTCTCCTTGCCACTGTTGCCCCTGGCTTGCTCACCTGGGGGTTTTACATTCATGTTAAAACTTTGTCTTTACTGTAATTCAGGGCTTTGTGAACACATCAGTTGTAAAAAGCGCCACAAATAAATTTGATTTGATTTGATACCTGCTGTACAAAAAGGCTTGAGGTGAGATTGTGAGGAATAAGTTAGCTACGTTAGCCTGCAAACTACATACATTAGCCTAGCTTCAGTGCAACGCAGGCACACATACATACACATATGCTGCTAAAACCCTTTAATGAAAAAGTTTGGCGGAAAATGCATTTTGCCCATTTTTATAGCTACACTGCAGAGCTAAAAACACTAGCTGGTGCTATCTCGAAGCCTGAATTTAGTCTGTACTTTTGTCCATGTTTACGCATAACAGCGTCATACAGGGTCAGTAACCACATAAATACGTTTATTGGAGATAACTTTTTAAATATTCGACGCAGTTTGAGACAAGAATGATGAAGATTTAGGCCTGCAGTTTGCCTGTATTTAGCTAGTTTGCTTGTTAGCTTGGGTTAGCCAGAGCTACGAGGCGAACTTTAGCCATCAGACACATCCTGGCTGGTTGAGTACCTGTAGGGTAGGAAGGAAATTGTGCAAATGTGATTGCTCTGTTGCTTTAAGTCATAACAAAAGGCACAAATCTCTCTCTTTCTCTCTAATCATCTCTCTTCCTCCTCTCTAATTGTCTTTAAGGGCCTCATGCCAGCAGCAGCAGCCCTCGGGCTGGCCTAGTGTCCCGCCCCATCAAAGAGCCAACAGCGGCTAGTTTACTCCGAACACTGTGTGTGTGTGTGTGTGTGTGTGTGTGTGTGTGTGATGCACACATAATCACAGGTTAGCCGTTCACCACAGCTAACAGTCCTGGACTGAGGGCTGTCCTTGAAGGCCGACAAAAAGGAGGTGACAGACTGTCTGTAGGAGCCTCTCCCCACCCCCCCTCTCCATCTACAATCTACAAACTCTCTCTCACACACACGCCAGATGTCCATCCCTGGGAACATTGGACAACAATAGCTGGTGGAACCAAAGGTCAGCCCCTGGGAGGAGAACGTCTCACACACATGTCCAACAGGTTCCCCTGATTCACGCTGCGGTGTGCGAGCATGTGTGTGTATGTGGAAGAGACTCGGGCAGCCAGAAATGAGCATTTAGTCAGCGAAGAGTGCTGGGGGTGGTTAGTTTTGCGCTGGATCTGCAATAGAAGTTAATGTAGCCAGTTAGCACCCAGCATGCCTAAACCCACTTATGGGCCACATCCTTGGATTTGTTCTGGCCCAGACACTGGAATGTGAGCAGAACTTACAAATGTGGGCCAGAACTGGGCCAACTACATTGTTGGGCCACACTGTTCATGCCGGAATTGGCCTGTAAATATAGACATGAAGCAAAACATACAAAGTTTCTGACCCTGTTCTGACCCGCATGCCTAACATCTGCCCAGTAGTCAACCACCACTTGCGTATGAAATCCAGAAGACAGAATCGGCCCAGAACCGTATACTGTATGGAAGTCGTAACGCACTTACCTCAAACCATGTTGAGCTGTTAATTAATAGATAATCAGATTAATAATAATCAGACTGCTCATCAAAATAGCTGTTGGTAATGTTAACGCTAACCTGTAAAGAGCATCTCTAGAGAGGTGTTTACCTTTCCAGCTCCATAGCAACCAGCCTGGCAACCGTAAAACTCCAAGTAGTTATTCATAACTTGTAACACCCAATTTGCTGTTGTCAAACCCCTGTATCTCAAAAAATGGTCACTTTACAGGAGAAGACAAAAACCTACTTTAGTTTTAATGTAAGTCAATGGAACCAGACTTTTTCCCAAGCCTTTTCGGGCTGTTTCTTTTGGTCCATTCATCATGAAATTTACACACAATATAAAAGGCGATGTACATTTTCGAATAAGATGAAAAACTGAAAAATGACAAAAATGAAGATATAAGGTTTTGTGTTCCGACAGCAGTGATTTGTTGACTGCTTTGAAGGTTCTAGCAGGTATACAGCCGCGTATTATGTCGCTGTTGTCGGAAGAAAACCTTGTATCTCCAGTTTTGACGTTTTTTTCAGTTTTTGACATAATTTGAAAATAGGTTTTGTTCCGACAGTAGCGATATATACCACACCTCTAACTCTGCATGACTCATATTGTCAGTTTCCTTTATCAAATCTAGTCTGTCAGCACAGCAACTGTCATGAAGAAAGAAGTAAACCTATGTGACATAGAAAGAGTGTGTGGGTGTAGAGAGATGTAAACTTAGCACATGGATGAATCAGAGGACCTGCAAATTTACAGAATTTACAAGAGTTGCAACACAGGTTTTGCGACTGTGTGCTTGATGTAACTTGAATACATATACACTCGCTGGCCACTTTATTAGGTACAGTTGCTTGTTAACACAAATAGCTAATCAGCCAATCACACGGCCGCAACTCACTGCATTTAGGCATGTAGAGGTGGTCAAGACGACTTGCTGAAGTGCAGACCGAGCATCAGAACGGGGAAGAAAGGGGATTTAAGGGGCTTTGAACGTGGCGTGGTTGTTGGTGCCAGACGGGCTGGTCTGAGTATTTCAGAAACTGCTGATCTGCTGGGATTTTCACGCACAACCATCTCTAGGGTTTACAGAGAACGGTCCGAAAAAGAGGAAACATCCAGTGAGTGGTCAGTTGTGTGGATGAAAATGCCTTGTTGATGTGAGAGGTCAGAGGAGAATGGGCAGACTGGTTCCAGATGATAGAAAGGCAACAGGAACTCAAATAACCAAACAAAATCTCTGAGGAATGTTTCCAACACCTGGTTGAAAGTTTGCCATGAAGAATTAAGGCAGTTCTGAAGGCAAAAGGGGGTCCGACCATTTACTAGCAAGGTGTACCTAATAAAGTGGCCAGTCAGTGTAACTTGCGGTATTCATAAATGATGGACTGACTAGTGTTGTGTTTTACTGGGGTTTATGTTTGTGCCTGTGGGTGGGGAAAGAAATAAAGGCTGCTTTGTTGAGATCCAGTATAACTAAAGCAGTATTCAGGATGGGGGAGGGGTGTGGAGCGGTGTTGTTGATACTGTATCTTGATGAAATGGTGAGAATAGCCCGACTCAGATAACATCCAGGAAGTCCTTCCCTGAGACCTAGAGGCCGCAGGCCAAAGAAAAGACACCCGGAGCCATCAGATAATGCCGAGAGACGACATCATGCCGGCCCACAAGGTCCAAAGCCAGTCCAGAGGGAAAACTTGGATTCTCGTCCTCCAGTGTCATCCAAAGGTCACTGAAAATCAAGCCTCAACGTTCTATCACTGCCTCAGTCCGCTTGCTGGTGACAGAGTTTAGGCACTTTTTAATCAGTGGAGTTGACCTATGACACTATCGCCTTGGTAACTCGCTGCCAACATGCAAATTGCTCTCAAAGAATTGCTCATTTTTTTAGTTGATGTTCTCATTGTTCTCTTTAATAAGACATTTAACTCAAAACTCAACTCGGACTGGCACCTCAGAGACTCGAGACTTGAGTCTGACTCACACCTCCGAGACTTGACACTTGCATACCTGAACCTTAATATTCTACTCAGATTTAACAGCGGTGTCAAATCCAGGTTCAGAAAGTAAAAATCCTTCCCAGGATTTTGTTCCAACAGGCTGGACAGCTCTGCTGGTGGTGTGATCTAACTAGAGAAGCCAGCCTGTTGGAACAAAATCCTGGGAAGGACTTTTACTTTCTGGACCTGAATTTGACACCTCTGGATTTATACCACAGAGACATGAGACTCAACTTGGACTCTTACCTCAGAGACTCAAGACTCAACTTGGACGCATTAGAAACTCAAGACTCAGACTCATACCTCAGAGACTCCAGACTCAACTCGGATTGACTCGCATGCCAGAAACTCAAGACTTGACTTGGACTTGCACCTCAGAGACTGGAGACTCTCACCTAAGCAGACTTGCGCCTCAGAGAGTTTCATAGACTTGAGGTCAAACAAGACCTAGAGCAATAGCAGTGACTGAGGCAGGAGTGTAAGTGGAGGTCACGCAGTGTCAGTTTAAAGGGTGCTTATAGGTTTAGAAAGTAGACTCACAGAGTGGATCAAACAGGTGCTAAAGGAGGCCACGCTACTTACACTACTTACTCACAGACATGCAAACATAAACACAGTCAGAGAAGAACAAACAGGACCAAACAAAGCCACAGCTATTCGCACACACACAGCCCAGCCCTCAAGCTGGGAGGTCCCTGCTTTACGATTCACATCACTTAAACATCTTAGGAGGTGTAAACAGTGGAGATAGAGGAGGTTTGTGAGCCACCCACGGCATTTTGTGATTCTGGAGCGTGAGGTTAAAATGTAATATCCTGTTCCTGAGTCAGCTCAATACAGCAACCCCTCCCCACATACTGCACTGCCTTCTGCAACTCAGACTGCATTATTAATACTATGCTGCTCTCAGAAGAAAACCATGTATCTCCGTTTATGACATAATTTAACAATGCCTGTTGTTCTTTACATTGTGTGTAAATTTCATGATGAATAGACAACAAGAAATGACCCAGAATGGCCTGGAAAAACGCCTGGTTCCATTGACTTCCATTAAATGTGGAGTAGGTTTTTTCCTTCTCCTGTAAAGTTACCATTTTGGAGACACGAGGTTTTGTTCCAACAACAGCAACTTGCATCGCTTTTGTATGTGGATCATTCTACCCAGTTGTTTCAAAGTCAGAGCCGAAAGGACATTTCGAACTTCAAGTGTGGACTTGAGTGACCCTGAACCTTAATTACGTTTATTTTTATTCAAATAAATGATGAATTTTCAACTTTGCCGGTACGAAGAAACAACCATAACACTGCCAAAGCTTTCCCAAATGTTTCGGCAGTGACAGTTTTAGTTTAGTACTTGACGAGCAAACACATCTTTCAACAGGTGTGCACACATAAAATCATAATACGTTTCATCAAATCACAAAAAAAGTCTACTTAATTGCAAAAAATGACAATTCTTAATGTTCCACACTTACTTCAAAACACTGGGATCTAACTGTTCACCACTGACCATGAGGGACAGGGATGCAGTCTCACTTACTGGTATAAAATACAGGGGCGTGGCTAATAATGCTCCACCCACAGATGAAAACTTGGTGTTTCGGTAGTGACATGAAAGCATTTTTTTGTATTTTTTAATTTAATTTTAACACTAAACTTGTGATAAATCTAAATTGTTCAACTCTACTTTATAACCATTTTTAATCAATGTAAGCATTAGTTTCACAAGTATAAATTGTGGGGTTAGGGTTTGGGACAGACCAACAGAAAGTAGCCTTTAAATGATGATTTTGTTTATATTTCGCATATAACTAAATAATATCTAATAAATCTCAATGACCGACTGAGTTTTAAATAGATCAAAAAATAATTTCCGCAAATATCTAAGGTCTGAATACGTGTATATAAGAGTTTGTACAATATAATATCATTTCCTTTTACTGTATCACCACAATTTGAGCTGATGTGATAGATGGTCCATGTCCATAATACAGTACCTGCAACCGTTCTAACATAATTAGCACATCATCCAGAAGGAGTAGACTTAAACATGTCATCTTGGGCTAATTTTAGTTCATAGTTTATTTCATATGTCTTTATGTATTAGCGCCACACTCACAAAGAAGGCCCGGCTCAATAATTAGGCCTCAAATGATCATACTGTAAAAGATATAATAGTAGATAATTCACTCACATCCTCGGAAGATGTGGCCTTCACTGAGTTTTGACTAAGTTCTCTTTGAATTCTCTTTCAATGCATTCGCAATTACCAGATTCATCCACTTGGGGAAGGGGACCGAAGCACAACCCACCTTGCAAAATGTTCTTCCGCACATTGAGGTCACTAAATCTCCATAACTTACATAGTGTAGCTTTAGAGTTTACGTTTTTTTCAGGGTTATCCTGGCAGATACATTGGCCTACAGCTTCGTATTTGGAATATTTGTCATTTATATTAGTTATATAGACCTTTTTGTTAGTTTTTCCCTGAAATGAGGACACTACATAATAATTATGGCTATACAAAAGTTAAACCAAACGTTAAAATATTCTTTGTCAGGATATTCAAATATTGTCAATTTACAAATTTGTATATGAGAACAGCAAAAATGGTTAAAATGCTATTCTTGCTGTGAATTGAGCCGTTTGAAGGCTTTAAAACCACATGGGAACTGTATTATTACATTTATTGTTATTATCTAGATTCAACCCAGCTAGAGTGAGCAATCAAATGAGATTATATTAGAGCTCATGAACTGGGGAATTCACAATGTGGAATTAGTGACGCGAGACATGTTTTCATCTTTTTTTACACTTCTCTCTCGCTCTTTACTCATTGACAGCTTTCGGCTAATCACACAGCACTCCAGCTGGGGAGCACTGCAGAACTGCAGGGTGTACACTAACGTGCCTGAGTGTGTGTGTGTGTGTGTGTGTTATGGGAGTAGACAGAGCAACTAATGATGACTACAGATTTTACAATATGACTTCCTGTCATCCCTCCGGCCTACTCATCTACACCCAGTTCGGAAGCTGAAATGCGCTCGTTTGAGAGAACATTCATGCATTTCCCTTAGGACCTCTCGATACCGTGCTGACTAATATGAGAGAGGCCTTCAGCAGAAACCTCATTCACTGTTTTACCTCAAATGGTTATTGTAGCATTGGAGCTAACAAGTAACATCGATCAGGCACCGATCGTCTCATTTCTACCCTCACTGTCCAGTTTATCAGCTCCACTGACTGTATAGCTGCACTCTGTAGTTCTACAGTTACAGACTGTAGTCCATCTGTTTCTCTGATACTCTGTTACCCTGTTCTTCAGTGGTCAGGACCCCCATGGACCCTCACCCTCACTGTTTGGGTGGTGGATCATTCTCAGCACTGCAGTAACACTGAGGTGGATCATGTGTATTAGTGGATCAGACACAGTAGTGATAGTTCACTGAACCTTTCGTTGAAGGGATGTCAGATCATAAACGATGACTTCGGCTCCTGGTCACACTTCATTTGTTTCCTAGCCCTGCAGGGACATTGAGAAGGGTCTGCTCTGAGCGCTGCCAGGGGTTCGTGCTCAGAGTGAATCACAGTGTTAAATATTTGAGCAGCCCCAACAGGTCAGGAGCCGTCGTCATGGCAAAGCTTGAGGAATGAGTCTATTCTAGTTAGGCACCGGGACTCTGCGGTGTCTGCTGGGCCGGCTAGTCGCTGTGCTTTTAAAGTGACGCCTGTGCACTCTTGGACACGGGGACTGCCCCTTTAATTAAAGGCCTAAAGCCACGTTTAATGAGGAGATGGCGTGGCGGGAACAGGGTGACGCGGCTGTAAAGTGTCATTACGGCAATGACAAAACAGGATCAATCACTCACACACACACACACACACACACACACACACACACACACTGAAGTAGTCAGTGTGCAGCTTGTATAGCAGTGCAGATTTACTGTCCTCTGAAAAGAACAACACACAGACATTAACGTCTAAATAGCTGGCAACACAAGTGAGTCCACCTCACAGTGAACAGTCCAAATTGTGCTCAAAGGGTCAATATTTTGTGTGACCACCATTATTGTCTAGCACTGCTTTAACCCTCTTGGGCATGGAATTCACCAGAGCTGGACAGGTTGCTACTGGAATCCTCTTCCACTCCTCCATGAAGACATCACGGAGCTGGTAGATGTTAGACACCTTGGGCTCCTCCTCCTTCCACTTGAGGAAGCCCCACAGGTGCTTGATAGAGTTTAGGTCTGGAGACATTCTTGGCCAGTCCATCACCTTTAGCTTCAGCAAGGCAGTTGTCATCTTGGAGGTGTGTTTGGGGTCATTACTGAGTTGGAAAACTGCCATGCAGTACAGTTTCCGAAGGGAAGGGATCATGCTCTGCTTCAGAAGGTCACAGTACATGATGGAATTTACATTTCCCTCAATGAGCCGCAGCTCCCCAGTGCCGGCAGCTCCAGACTGTGATGGTATCACCACCATACTTAGTTGTAGGCAAGAGACAGTTGTCTTGGTGCTCCTCACCAGGGCCCCACCACACATGCTGGACACCATCTGAGCCAAACAAGTTCATCTTGGTCTCGTCAGACCGCAGGACATGGTTCCAGTAATCCATGTTCTTGGACTGCTTGTCTTCAGCAAACTGTTTGCAGGCTTTCTTCTGCTTCAGTTTCAGAAGAGGCTTCCTTCTGGGATGACGGCCATGCAGACTGAGTTGATGCATTGTGCGGCGTATGGTCTGAGCACTGACAGGCTGACCTCCCACTTCTTCAACCTCTGCAGCAATCTCTGGCAGCACTCATGCATCTATTTTTTGAAGCCAACCTCTGGATATGACGCTGAACGCATGGACTCAACTTCTTTGGTCGACCCAGTTGCCATGAGGTGCCATGTTGAATATCCAGTGGCCAGTATGAGTGAATTGTACCCAAAACACCAAATTTAACAGCCCTGCTCCCCATTCACACCTGGAACCTTCTATCTCACATGACACCAGGGAGGGACAACGACACAACTGGGCACAATTTGGACTGTTCACTGTGAGGTGGACTCACATGTGTTGCCAGCTATTTAGACATTAATGGCTGTGTGTTGAGTTCTTTTCAGAGGACAGTAAATCTGCACTGCTATACAAGCTGCACACTGACTACTGTAAGTTATATCCTAGTTTCATTTCTATCGTGCCACCCATGAAAATATATATATATATATATATATATATATATATATATATATATATATATATATATATATATATATTTTACTTTCTCTTTCATTTTGGAGCATTTCTGTTGTTCTGTTCATCATGAAAGTTTGGCATGATGTAAAAGTCTGCTGCCATTTTACACTTTTATACTGTTTATACTTATAATACTAATGCAAGTCAATATAACTATATGTATCGCTGCTGTCATAACAAAACAACTTTGTATCTCCTTTTTTGTTGTTTTACATTATATGTAGATTTTATGTGGAATGGACCAGAAGAAATGGCCCAAAATTTATTGGAACTCAACACTCAGCCAGTGTACATTTGTTGTCTGGGTAGCTACAAGGCAACAACCTCTCCATTTCTATTTGCCTTACAAACACATTTCAAGCATTCATTCATAAGCCTTTAGTTGAAGATAATACAGAATATTCCGTACAAACATTTGACTCCAATTGTGTGCCTGCGTCAGTGAAACGTGATCCGGAATGTTATGGTATACGGAAAGACGATGATGGCTTCATTCACAGCCTCAGTCTGCACATTTGATACCTGCCTCACTCATCTCAAGGACACACAATGACTCCCTTGATCCTCAGATCCGAAAGGGTGAACCACTTTGTAGTCCAGTCCACCAAATGGACGCCCAGTGCACGCACGTTTACGCACGGCTGAAGGCCACGGACTTGATTTCCTCATCTCTTTGCAGAGCTCTAACTCACCGTCCCTCTTTCATGCTCTCTGTGAACTGCACATCAAACGGCCGCAGGCCTGCGTAGACACTTTGAAGTGCCGGAGAAGGGCACTCCACTGCCCGGCCCACACCGCTAACGAAGCTAACTCGCTAAAGCAGAGAGACCACGGGGGACAGGCAGCTCAGCTCACTCTACAACTCAGAACCACCTCCAACTCCACTCCTCCACTCCCTAATGAAGCTGTCCCAGCATGAAGCCTGCATGGCCTAATGCTTTAGAGAGGTTCGCGTGAACATCCTCGAAGAGGGCAAAGTACCCTCAAATTAAACTGACACTAACAATCAAATTACACGGTTTTCTCTCTTACCCCAAACGTAGTCGATCAGCAAAGACAGGTTTGGTGTCTTCTTTAGTTTAGCACTGGAGCTATGATGCTAACGAAGCTAACACATAATGAAAGCCTATAGAGCCATTATATTTAAAGGGATCGTGTGTAAATGTTTGGGAGGATCTATTAGTAGAAATACAACCCAATTTCCATAAAAAGTTGGGACGCTGTTCAGAATGTAAATAAAAATAGGATGCAATGATATGCAAATTGATGTGAACAATTACTACAAAGACAACATATCAAATGTTACAATTGTGAAATTTTATTGTTTTTTGAAAAATATTTGCTCATTTTGAATTTGATGCTTGCAACACGTTCCAAAAAAGTTGGGACGGGGGCTTGTTTACTGCTGTGTTTCATCACCTCTTCTTTTAACAACACTCTGCAAGCATTTAGGAACTGAGGAGACAATGCTACAGTTTTGAAAGTGTTGTTTTCCTGTTCTTGTTTTATGTAGGATTTCAGCTGATCAACCGTTCACCAAAAGTTTAGCATCCAGACTCATGTAATACAGAGCAATGCTGCTGTAATACATGCAGAATGTGCTTTTACATTGTGTTGCTGAAATAATCAAAGCCTTCCTTGAAAAAGACGTTGTCTGGATGGCAGCATGATGTGGACGTCACCCATGCCATGTGAACTAATGCCCCCCTAAACCATCATGAATACTGGCTTTTGAACTGTGCACTGACAACAAGCTGAGTGGTCTTTAGCCCAGGGGACACAGCATGCTTGATTTCCTAAAGAATTTCAAATTCTGGTTAGTCGGACCACAGGACACTTTTCCACTACACCTCAGTCCATTTTAAATGAGCTTTGGCCCAGAGAAGGTGGCAGCATTTCTGTTTTCTCTTTTTCAGTTTCCATTTCGATACGTTTGCACTATTTTCAATGAAATTCATGGTTTAAATGATTTGCACATCATTGCATTTTATTTTTATTTCTTTTTGTACAGTGTCTCAACATTTTTGAAATTGGGGTTGTAGAATATAATACCCAAAGCCATGTTTTTCATCCATGTAGACTAACCTCCAATGATGAATTGTTGTGTTCTCATTAGCTTAGTACGTGCCCTTCATATCTACGTAGGGAGCAGATCCTCTTACAACAGAGGCTGCCGTGTTTCTACAGCAGCCCAGAGTGTACACACCAAACACTGCTTTAGAGAAGTGGCAGCTTGAATGTGGTGGTGCTCTGGTTGGAGCACGTAGAAAGAAGAAGAATCAGTGGTTGCTGTCGGTGCTGGCTAACTGCATTGTGTTATGAGAAGTTTGAGAACCCAAATTTTGAAAAATGGAGGATCCTCTTTGTCAAAGAAGCAAAAACACGAAGAAGCAAAAGGAAATTAGGACAGAAAACCCAACAGCCATCATAGGTTCTACTGCACGCTAACTCTTACACACTGCACCTTTAATTCAGTTATAGCCATCAGTTAGCACTGTGCGAACTGCATGTCTAAGGCGATATTCACATTATACAGGTTTTTGTGGCAACCAAGCCAATTTCCAGCTATTTTTCGATGAGATGGAAGTGTTTTGCATAAAATTATCACAACAACCGAACAGCAGTACGGTTTAGCATGCTTTTGCTAGCAGCACCTCACTAGGAGTATCCCTAAATTCCCAAGGCCAGACGTTCCCTCAGCTGTTTGTATGATGCATCATATCTCATGATACGTTAAGAAAACCTGCAGTCTTATTCAAAAGTTTTGGCACCCTGATCAAATGATGTTTTGTTGATTTTCTAAGATTAAAAAAAATCCGTCTTCTACTTTTTCACATTTGGATCTAAAATGACTCTTTATTTGATATATTTACCATCATGGGGAAAAATTTAACACAAAGTGGTGGTCTGTGCAAAGGTTATGACACATTTTATACATTTTTTTCCAATATGTTAAAATGAATAAATTGTCTACTAAAATTAGTAATAAAATTCCATATGAAGTATGTTCCCTGTACAGGATATCTTAACTTATTTTCACCTAAAAATCAACAAAATGTGTCATTCATATGTATTACCAACCAATTTTTTTGTATCATGTATTACCAACCGTGCAGCCCCTAGCTTGCTAACTAGCATGATAGCATAGCAAAGTTAGCTTACATCAACAGAAATGTACAATGCCCACTTTGAAATTGGCAAATCCAGTGTTTTAGATTTTTACTATTAAGGCAATTTGAATGTTGCATCAGAACACAGTGATTATCTGGGAAAATGGAAAGATGACTGAGGCGAATTGGGGCTGAAACATGGAGCCATGAGAACAGAGAGTTGTTTCCTAGACATTTTGAGCAAGTTAAGGTGCCTGGCGAACGCTGGGAGCACAGGGATGATTCCGTTGCACTTCATAGTTAATAAAACATCGTTTTCTAAGAGTTTTCAAAGTTCACTGAAATAATGCTAGCTAGAACAGTGGACCGAAAGCTTAGCAGCCCAAAGCATCGCTAAACCCCAATTAAAAAAAGGCGATGCAGTGCACCTCGCGTTTTTCAGCAATCATGGGAACCAAAGCGTGATGAGATGCATTTTTGTTTAGATACCCCCCCTCCTTGGGTCTTAGGCCTGTGTACAGTGGCTCTGCCATGGAAACCCATTTTGTGAAGCTGCTGATGTGCCGTTCTTTTGTTGATTTTACATTCAGAGGCAGTTTGGAATCCTTTAAGTAAGTGGTTCAGCAGAAGAAGCGCTGTGCACTTCAGCACTCGGCAGTCCCACTCTAAGTTTGCGTGGTCTACTGCTTCGTGGCTAAGCTGTTGTTGCTCCTAGTTGCTTCCATTTCACAATAACTGCACTTACAGTTGTCTAGGGCACATCTAGCAGGACGGAAATTTCACAAACTGACTTGTGGCAGAGGCGGCACCCTATGATGTTGCCATGTTTAAGGTGAGATCATTATTGTAACCCTCTACTGCCAGTGTTAGTCGAGACTGCAAGACTATGTGCTTAATTTTATTCACCTGTTGGCAAAGAGTGTAGCTGAAACACCTGGAGGGGTGTCTCTGTACTTCTGTCCATATAGTGTATATTGACTCATGATTTCTGCTCTTACTTCAATGTTCTTACATAAGTACACACTCAGTTACTCCAAGCACTCTTAAAGCTAAGCAAGAGTTTTGTAATAACAACGTATTGGAAACAGGATCCTATGGATGCAATAATGGTCATTATGAAATGTTCTGGGTGTGTAGCAATCGCCTATACGCTGAGTGGCTGCTGTAGGTACACCTGGTACAACACGCTACAACTTCAGTTCGAAGAAAAAGAGCAAAACTATTCATTTGGTTTTGTGCTCAGGTAACAATGCATTCACTTTTAGTGCTCATAAAAGCACTAAGGCTTGAAAAACTAATATGTTACTATGATCAATAAAGCTAACCTTGTGCATCACTACACTTTTAAGCACCTTTTAAATCTGAAGAACTCATGTTACACATTTGTTTGGCTATTGGTACCAACAAAAACTCAGGCCTGTAAAATGTTTGTTCACGTGAGCACTTGTAAAATGTCATTGTTGTTTTTTGTTGGTATATGATTAAAGAATCACTCCGTAAAAATCAAATGGAAGCACTTAAGTGAGTTCAACGCTAATAACTGGTGTTCAATTACATTCAATCTTAGCAACAGTAAATATTAATTGGCTCATATAACACAAGAGGAATCACTAGCAATAATACTGACAGCACGATTGGAAGTTGAAGCTACTGAATCATTTCTTTATAACTGCCCACTTTGGTGAATCAGTTCACTGATTCACAACTCGTTTTCCTTCATATCGTCACTGTTTCATGTTTTATGACAGAGACGATACAGGGGGGCTTTTCTCATCATCTCTATATATTGTGGTGTCAGAGCAGGTCTGGGTTCCCATGATGCTTTGTATTTAGTTCTAAAGCACAGGTTTTTGGTTTTGGCATCGCCAGAGCATCGCTGACACTCCCCAGTAGCTTCGGAATCCCCTTAGTGCCTCTTGGTAACCCAGGAGGACCATGACATCCCAATGGCCACAGCAGACAACTCAAAGGCCAACCCTGTATGGACACCAGATACCCCCTTTAGACTGGGAGCCCTCAAAGAGGAGGCAACAGACTCCTAGACATCTCAAAGACTTTATCTGGCACGGTGACCAGCAGTCAAATCTTGTGCTTTGCATACTGGTATGCTGGTCAACCGGCTAAACCAGCTGAGTTGTTTTTTAGTGGGGTACTCCGGCTGCTGAGTCAATTCAACTAAAGCTTAGCCGCTTTTCTAGGCTTCTTCTGCGCACCCCCCACGGTACTAGGCGATATGACTCAGCTTAAACTGTGATAAACTGCATTAGAATAAATATTCTAAACTTCTAAGAGCAAATTCGACACTTTATTCGAGTGTTTCGCCTCATAATATGAGCGGACACGTTAGCGCACATGCTACAAACAGCTGGGAGTGCGTGAATCGCTCCAAGTGATTCGGTGAAAAGAGTCGGCTCACTCTTTGAAGAGAGGGTGCGGGCGGGCACTAGGACCTCGCAGACCGGGCATGACTTTTCCCCCCTCATCCATAGCAGCTCATTCCTCACACTCAGTGAGCAGAGCTACTGAGACACCTCAGGTTACCTCACGTCCCGGTCTGCGAGAAACCAGCACCCCCCCAAAAAAACCCAACACAACATGGTCAGAAGTGAGAGACACCGCCGGGACGTGAAGGCTGAAGATGTGTTTCTGGAGTCCGAGCCGTCAGTGGAGCACCAGCGGGGTTTGGCCGCGTCTGGCTGCCCTTTCGATGACGTCTTCGGCTCTGGAGACTCTCCCATGGACCAGATAGACACTTTCCTCAAAAACGTCCAAGTTCTGCTGGAGGCGGCCAGCTACATCGAGAGCGCCGAGAGGAAGGATGGAAGTAAGTGAGCCCCCGTCGGTCCGCGCTAGCTGCGAGCTGACCGGGGCTGAATCGAACTGAACTGAACTGAATTGGTGCCCAAGCAGCTTCATTGTCAACAGACTCAGACAACAAAGGAGCGGAGAGTTGAGCCGGCGCCGAGCAGCCGCTGCACAAGTTTCCACTCGGGCTTTCTCTCCTCTTCTAACCCAAATGTAGCTTCGTGAGGGCGATTTTTCTGCACACGGGCTTTCGTTCTGGTGCAGAAGGAATCTTACTTAGCAGCACCAGCATGATGCAGCTGATAGTGGGGTTTAAAGGGGAACTCCACCAATGTTATCCAAATTTCGGACTAATCCGTCCCTTGAGCTGTAAGCGGTGGTGGTGGGAACCATCCATCTTATTGACCATCCAGAACCACCACGTGCCTCCTGAGGTTTCAGATGCAGGGCTGATGGTGGTAAAATAACGCTAGGTTTACTTTGGGGGCTCGCCTGCCCCGCATGCACGTATATCTTTATAAAACAAGACTGGTTCCGATCACCACCACAGTGAACGCTTCTGACGAAGAACGAAGCGTTTCACATAAGCTGAATAACCGCGTATGGCTCGACAGAAATTTTGAGAAGGCGGTGGAGTTGCCCTTCAAAGTCAGAGCAGCTTTTCCAGACCCGTGTGCTGCACCTCCGCCCCCCCTCGCTGTCTGCCCCAGTTTGTAAATCTGGCAGCGGAAAGCTCCTTTCCGTGTCTGGCGCTCCTTTGTGCGCCCCTTTCCCCGAGTTTAGCCCCCCTCTTCCCGTCCAAGGCTGAGGAGCCTCGGAGGGTCGGCAGGTGTTCAGTGATTGGTGCAGCGCTGCCTATTCAGAAGTTTGGCTCGGAGGGCCGCCTAAATGCTCGTCGTGGCACATTTAAGTATTTCATGCAGATAAAAGACCATTTTGGGGGGTTTAATGTGGAGGTTTCCGTCCAAAATGCCTTAAATGTTAGTTAACGCTCCGGATCTCGGGTAACAGACCGGCTCAGATCCATACGACCCGTTACCAACATCGGATAAAGTTGTCGAAACCGCAGATCAAGGGAAACCTGATGCTGTGCGTTTGTTTAAATGACTCGGATTTAATAAAGTCATCCAGCGCTGTGAGCGAAATCTCGCACGAAACTTTATCACGCTGTGGGATCCAGGCTTCCCAACTTTCCATATTCGTTTCCTGGGGACGGCAGGGTGCACTCACATGGTTTCCACATGGACACCCTTCCCGCTTCTGATTGGTCGACTCCGTCGGGGCTGGCGCCGCTCGCCGGTCTCTCCTCCAATCAAACGCGAGGTCCGGCGTGATGTCACGTGTTGCTGGGCCGGCCTTAAGGGCGGCCGTTAAATCCTCCCCGAGTGAGCGGCTGTGGGAGTTGAAGTGCTCGAAGCGCGTACGAACCCAGTTCGTTCCTCTTTCGAAGACGTCACGTTTTAAAGCGCGCTGTCATGACGTTTAAATGAACGCAGACGCAACGTTGAACCCCTCACACCGCGAACAAGAACGGCAGCGTGTTGTTTTGGACTGTAATTGTTGGTTAAAAAAAAAAAAAAAGTTTGTCACAACGAAGAAATGATGCCCTGCTCTTAACATGTGCTTAACGTTTCACCCCCAAAAGACGTTAACGTTTCGTTAAAAAAAAAACAAAAGGAAAAAGAAAGGAACTGCGCCGCAACAGGAGTTAGGCGAAAAAACTCCATCTCCCATAAATCAGCGCGCCTGAGCGTGTTGCGCCTGCGCGCCGCCTCCTTCTCCTCCTCTCAGCTGGGTAAACAAACTGGGGGAGGAGAGACACAAGCAGCGAGACTTTGCAGGCGCTGCTGGGCTTTCGGGGCATTTTTTGTACACTTTTTATCCGTTTTGTACACTTTTTAGTCGCTCGTTTCCTAAATACTTTTACTACTTTGCTATTCAGACATCGGCGAGCTGTTTTTAAAACCCGTCTGCTCCGTCAGAATTGGCTGGTTTTGCTAGCCCTTGCTAGGTAACCGCTTGAGAAGGAGGACAAAAAATCATTTCAGGTCGACACTCGTTTGTCAGAACCAGCAGAAATTCCAACAGGAGTGTTTTTTACATCCTAGGGAGCACCAATAATACACCCTCACTCTTTTACCGCGACTGTCTAGAAGCAATAGCCGTTCGCTTTGATATTATAACCCCTTCTCGGCGCTCAAGACCAGTATGACTGCGGTGCTGAACATCCAGAGGCTACTGGAAGCTGCCGAGTATTTAGAGAGGAGAGAACGAGGTAACGTGAACGTTTTTGAGGGTCGAGACTGCGCCGTGGTCGCCTTTCGTCTGTGTGTCGGGAACGTTTCTGAAATCATCGACGCCATACGTGTTGATTTTTGTGTTATTTCAGTAGCTAAAGGTCCATTATTGTCTTCTGTTTCGCGCAGAGTGCGAGCACGGATATGCCTCGACGTTTCCGTCTATTCAGAGCTCGTCCTACCAGAGACAAAGGAAATTCCGGAATAAAAAGTACAACAGCAGTCACAACAGGTAAGCACAGCCGCCACCACACCATTTTCCTGGTCATATGCAGGTTAATACGGGGGGCTAGTGTCGCATTACGTTTCCCATCAATAAGGCAGCACAAGCTGCACTTGTCACGTTATAGCAGACGACAGCGTCGCTGTGCAGACGCTTTAAGACGGGCTGCCTTCATAAATAAGTCAAATTAGATGTTTCTTGGACGTGTTGTGGCTTTACTGGAGCTGTAATGCCGTTTTGCAGGTGTAAATGTTGGCTTCTTTTTGAGGGGGAGGGGAGTTTGCACAGCTCTCATCAGCTGATTGTCAAACGGCACTGCTGCAGCATGGAGTTTAGGGACCGGGGGGAAATTCGCAACCCCAGTGTGGGGCGAATACTAAGGACTTGAGGGGATATTTTTGGCTAATCCTTTCAAATCACAACTTTAATTCTCTTGGGCTCATGTTCATGTTTTCAGATCATTTCCTGATAGTTTTTTTGTGGGTATATGTCACTGTGCGCTGTTACAACAAAGAGCCCCGTTTGCCACGAACCCTAAAGGCTTTTTATTTACAGCAGGCCTTGTTTTCTTGCTGCCAAGGTGAACAGACATATGTGGCTTGCTCCTTTTCAGCCCCCCTGTCCTCTTCAAATTTACTGACTTATTCTGTCCTCTGGGTCAGTTTAACCCCAGCAGTTGAAATCTCTGAGAAATGCGGAAGTTCTCGTGGGAATTATGTCATATCATGTGAATTAGCAGTGGTTCTCGCACTACCAGAGGTGTGGTTATGTTAGATTAGGGCTGTAAAGCATTTTTGATGGTTATAAAATTGCTTGTGTTATTGGCCTCAGTATCGTTTCCGAACAGATTTGTGAAATGTTGGTATTTTTTTATGGTGAAACAGCCCAGAGAACACAGATGCATGCAAAATGTGTGCAGGACATTAAAGTATATATCATGTTACTCAGATCAATTAGAGAAAAAGTCATTAACCGAAGCGAAAAACATTTTTTTTAGATATGTTAGCATTGAATGGGATCTGACTGACCCCATACATAACAGGAGGGTTCAGAAAATGGTTATGATGCTTGTACTTCTCCCATTGACAAGGCTCTGCAGGTGATATTAGGTAATAACTCGGCGTTCGAGTCTCTTTATGCTTATTTCTCCATGCACTGTTTAAAGGATCCCTGCTAACATGCAAAAGTGCACCTACGTTGCTGCAGCCGCTTTACTTGCGCTGGTCGTTTTCTGCGCGCATGCATGCATGCATGTGTGCAGGCAGGGTTTCCTCGGCTTGGTTTGCTCTGCATTTGAGCGTCAGACATCTTGATGACTGATTGTAGGCCCGTGCAAGCTGAGCAGAGAGGCGCTCGCCCTCTGTGCGTGTGCGAGACTGAAGGAGAGCGAGCGCAGGGCTGCGGTCTGATATCTGATCTGCTGGCATACCTGTCTGAATGTGCTCGAGGAGGCCTCAGCTGGAGCTTCCATTCAGTGCTTCGCACCACAATAGGCCTATAACCTGTCTAGGTAAACAGGGCGATTATGATGATGGTGCCTTTTACTGCCGCCTCTCTGGAACGCACAGCCATTTAGGCCTGTTATTGCGAACCATATGTGGCATTTTAATCTTCCTTCTTTTTTGTCTCTTGCATTCAAGCCCCTTTGCTTGCAATCTGTCAGTACATCTTTCAGCTGCACTCGGCACCCCTACCCGTATTTTCCAGCAGCTAAACAAACTGGTTAACGCTTGGTTGAGAATGAATTATTCATAGATTAGTAGATTAGAGTAACTCCTGGATCCCGTACAGCCACACACGTGCGTTCCCTCGGCGCCGCGCATCCTGTCGCACGACATTTGAAGCTTTAAAAACACAGCCGCTGCCTTCTTTTCTCCTCGCCCCCCCCCTCCTTCCATCCCTTGTCCACATCCAGATGTGCGGAGGCACATGGGCCATCGAGCCAGCCGCAGTAGGGGTGGGCCACATAACGATATGTCGTACTCATCACCATAACTGGCACAACTGTACACTTTTCTGAGCGTATCATCGAGTATTGTCAGTAGTTCTAGACCATGCAAGGCTCAGACCAGTTCTAGAGTCTGTAGGCAACAACTGGTGCATGTAGCAAGCAGCTGATTGGGTGTTGTTTCCTTTCTTCCCTTCCTGTCGCCTCTTTCAGGGATTATTTGTGAATAAAGGCATATTGACCCTTGCATAGAGTGCAGATTTGCCCCGAGTGACACACAAACTACTGTCTGATTCAGTAAAGTGTAATGAAATTAGCAGTTATTTGGGCACAGTAGATGAATCGCCTTCGGTGCGTGAAAACAAGCGCTCCTGCACGAGTTCTTCATTTAAATATCATTTACAAAGTTTGCCCCAATTTGCCCTTGTATATCATTTACACTGTTTTGTTAGCCAGTCAACGAAGTAACAACAATGGTTGTTCTCGTAGGCGGAGTTTGAGGTCGAGCAGCAGGTGCACTGCTCCCCCTGCTGGCCAGAGCTTAAATAGCTTAATGGTGATAGAATTGCAGCGATTAAGAAGAGTAAACGACTAGTTTTAGCCTGTTTTTTTACAGTGTGTAGATCATTTTGATAAAGCATTGGCTGCTTGGGAAGTTGTAATGCAGTATATATGGTGCCTTCTTCTGTGTTTATGTTGTGTTTTAGGGATGAAGCCTAGATATTCCCGGTGTCAGTAAGACTGGTTAGTTTATATCCGTGTTCACCTAAAGCAATGTATGCCAATCCTGGTACTAAGGTGGACGTTGATCATTGATGTTATTGACAATAATTTTAAATCAGCTATTTTTCCTGCCGTTAAATGCATTACGGTCAGATTTCTGTGCACTTCTACCAGATCATATATACACACCAAAGAGAAAACCAATAACAAAACTGTCGTGCACTCATTTGACACTTCATATCGTCAATAGCTTCTCTAGGCCTTTTCACAGCTGGTGCGCAATCCTATTATGTTGTATATCGTGCATTGTGATGGTGTCTTAATGCACTGTGCTATTATATTTTCGCCATATCGCCCACTGCTAAGCTGCAAACGTGGCATGACCAATAAAGTAAAGTGGCCACATGACCTGCAGAACAAGTGGCCCCCGCCGGGCCAGCGCCGGGCCAGCTCTGGGCCAACGTCGCCGGCCAGCTATTTAGTGCAGCAGCCCAGAGAGAGCCTGCTCGCCTTCAGTGTGTTGCCACACAAAGAGGCTGATTCACTTTACATTATTAACAACACACTGGCTCCTACTCGGAGACAGAGAAGGGAGGGAGAGCCTATACCGTCGCTCGCTCGCTGCGGAGCGAGGGGAAACTCTCTCACGTGCACGTATATATAGAGTACAGATTCCTCCTTTGTTTGCTTTCCCTCTCTATCTTGCTCTCCCTCGTGTCTTTGCAGCGCTCTCTGTCTTTTTGTGATTGTCGCACACAAAGCAGCTCGATTGTGCAGGCCTTGCAGAAGAGCCTGTAAAAAGCATGCTAATAACCACTGGTGGAATGGAGGTGGGGGTGGGAGTGGGGGTGGCTCCTATAGACATGAATTAATAAATCCGTGCCGCGCTTCAGCCACACTAGAGGGTCAGCGTGGAGATGTAGACCCAGGCTCTATGTTATCCAGTGGTTCCCAAAACTGTCCTGCATATTTCTGATATCCAACTAATCCAGCTCCTTCAGGTGAGGAAGGTGCGATAGAGCAGGAAAGAACCAATCTAGGGATGCCTCGTGGCAATAAAGGACTAGTACTGGTCTTGGATCAGAGAATTTAATCAGACGATCAGCTAATTTGACTTGGGTAGGCAGAGACGTGCTCACTAGCATATACAGTTGAGCAACAGTTAGATGATGTGTGGTTGGCTTTCTGAGCTAAATGAAATAAGTTAACGCATCCTCAAGTACCGTTTATTGGCTGAATTGAGCCTATTGGAAACAACATAAACATACATTTCCAATAAGAAAAACGCATTAAAATGTGGAGGAAAGTGCCGTTTTAGAATAAATGTTAGGCTACATAGGGAGTTCTGCAGCTTTGGCTGCATATAATTGGCTTTTTCTTAGATACGTAATGTAATATTTGCATGGCCTACGAAGTGAGCAACACGGGTCGTAGGGAGGTTCTAATTAGGTCGGCCTAAGTGACTGGACTTCAGTAGTTGTTGTCTTGATTGTGTTTCTAAAAGATTTTTTTTCTTTTTTCATTTGCAGGTCCACACACAACGAGTTGGAGAAGAATCGGTGAGTCCAAACCTTCTTTCCATCGCCCAAATGCACGACGTTACACGGGCAGTTCAGCCAAGTGTAAACGCTAACATGTCTTATAACTGGTGGCTGGCGTCGTTCGTTCATCGTCATTTCTTGCTGAGCCGTTCCTCTAAGAGAAAAACCCGGTGTAGGTGCAGAAGCTGCGGCCCTTCTTAATTCACACGCTGGCACAGACCCCGCAGGAGAGAAATGACACATTCTTTTTGGCAGGTTTTCCCATTAGAGCCACGTTTACCCCTCGCTGTGCCGAGGCTTTTGCGTCTGCAGGGGCTCCTGTCTCAGCAACAGGCTGCTGAAAGTGAAACTAAGAAGTGAAGCACTTCTGCTAATCTAAATGCCCTTCTGCCTCCCTCAGCACCTTGAGCTGTGCCTTATGCAGCGCTGCTACAGTTTCCTATTACAGGCCAGAGAGCACTGGCACGGAGTTTGAAACCAGACACTATGGGCCACCTCACCTTTACACAGAGCGTTGCGTAATTTAGTTCGCATTGAAAGATCTGTTGACGTCGATTGCAGATTGTTGTGGATACAGACGTGCGTGTGGTTCTGAAATGTGCAGGACAAGTTTATAGTTTATAGTTTTGCCTGCTGTCTGATGTCGTATGTAAACACTGTTCTCAGTCCATACAGTCAGTAAGCTACAGTACAGAACAGCCCATTCTGAATTCACTGCTGATCACGGTCATACGTCTGCTTCTGGGAAACAGTGCCAGTGCTCTAAAGTCTGAACAGCATGTGTTCTTCTTGGAGAGAATGTAATGCATGCAATCCTGAACGCCTTATCTGATTTGGGCTAGACCACCGGGTGGGTGGGGGTCCCTCAGGCACGAGCACACATGCATTGGCGCAGTACAAAAGCACAAATGCTCTGTTCTTCACTTCAAGGGCCCGAGTAGACCAGGCTGTCTAGACCAGGTGCAAAAGACCAGAATCAGAATGAATCAGAAGTGCTGATCCAGCACTTCTGTACCTTTTTGAGTGCACTAATTAGAGAAAGACAGAATAACCGATCGCCAGATGTTCAGTGTAACTAACATCTCTGGTTTTCAGATTGAGTCTCTCTATCAGAAGTCAAAGGGATCTGCATCGTACGTTTATGTTGCGTTTTATTTTTTGCTCACTGGGCTCCGCTTATAATGCAGGGTGGTTGAAAAAGATTCATTCGATTTCAAACCGATTCATTTAGCTTGTAAATCATTACAGATCAATGCATTAAACTAAACCTGTAAATGGTTTGAGTTAAAGTTTATGTAGTTGTATAAATGCTTAATATGAACCTCCTCCAGCTGTACGGACGACATCAACACCACAGTCAAACTCATCCCCTGCTGGACTGAGCATGTCGGGTGTCGCTGCGCTCACGGCTCATTCAGGGCGTTTTCTGAGGTCATCCATTGTTGTTGGGAGTGGCACGTAAACAGAGCCCTTAACATACCAACACAAAAAAAGTCACACGGCGTGACCGCCGGTGATGCTGGTGATCGTTTTCTTGGAACTGTTGGAGGTTCGCTGCCATACTCGCAGTCAGAAACCCAACGACCCCTCTTTCAATTGGATTGTGATTGGTTCCTCGGCACATCGCGGTTGTAAAAATATGCAGTTCTGAAATTGTATGAATTCTTTGGAATCGGCCCGTATTTGACGGTTTTACGCGCGTCATAATACATTTACAACTGGCTTTTTGATCAGTTTAGTTTCCATAAATGGACTGATGAGTGAATGGCAATGTTTACATACTACATCAAACTCAGATATTTTAAAGAAAGCAAAGCAATATCACATTTGCGTTAGTGTGTTTTACTGGAATATATGTTCACTTTTACGTTATACAGGGTCTTGCACAAAGGTTTGAACACATTCTGTTGATTTTGGTTGATTTTCTGAATGAAAATGATGTGAATAATCACCAACAATAAACTAATAATGATAATAATAGCACTTTTCTGCACATACCATTGCACAATTTGAGTTAAACATATATAAACTGTGCCAACCTTTGCACAGGCCATAGAGAGGTTTCATTTGTTGAATTCAGCAAATAAGCAGTGATTGTGCATTAAGTATGCAGAAGTTTGTTCTCTGTTGAGGATGTCTGAAGTTATTTACAAGCAAAAAAAAGAGTTGCCTAAACTTGAATTTGATTCGTCAGTAGAGACCAACGTAACCTTAGCTTGTTTAAATAAAGAATCGGAAGCACTCCTGGAGGATTAGTTTGTTTACCACCTTGCAGTCCTGACAAAGCACTGAACTTTCAAAATATCCTGCAGCTCTAACAGGTATCTGACCCAGCGTGTTGGTGTTAGAAGAGCAAAATAGTAAACAAAGACTTCTGTCTCGTTACCTCTTCCACCCAAACCGAATGGCGCTTGAACAGCAAGACATTCATGTGTCACTGGGTGTGTACAGGCACCGTGTGTGTGTGTGTGTGTGTGTGTGTGTGTGTGTGTGTGTGTGCGCGTGTCTGTTTGTCTCCTGCTCGGCCGACTGGTTCAGGGAGATAGCAGCCAGACGTTATGTGTCATCGGAAAGGCAGGCTGGCGCTGAGTGCTGCTCGTTTAGAGGTGCTGATGTCACGATCGCTCTCACCAAACCCGAAACTTCACCCACCTCGCCAGCTCCGTTCAGGCAGGAAGTTAAACAAGTTGTTATTGCTTCCTCCCACATGCACCCGATACAGATCTGACCTTTTCTTTGAAGTCTCCGCGTCCTCTTTGAACCTCTTCCGTACTCTCGATTTGGATGGCGTGAGCGAATGAAAATTAGCTGGTGTACGAATGTGAATCCAGTCAGATGAATCCTCAGGAGTCTAGAGGACTTGCTACGTCAACGCACAGTGGGAGCTTCTCATCAAAGGCCCTGTTGATGCCTGGGATTAACTTCTGTCTTGAGTGATCTGATCATAAGTGGACAGTGAGCCATATGGCCATTTGCACCTGGCATTTCCATTCGTCTTGAATGCGTCTTCAGTGGCCATTTATGATTGGGTTTTGTGACGGGAAGGAAGGGACCTTCCCTTATTTGTGTATGTGTGAGGGCGGTTACCGACTTTTAGACTGTACATCGTTAACTAAACAAGCAGTACAGGAGACCACAAAAGACGCCACGCAGCTGATTTGTCTCTGATGTGATGACCGCAGTCCTTCATTCCGGAAGAGGACGAACGAGGGCGCTTTAGCACTCGCAGTGCAGGTGTTATGTAATCATATTCATGTATGTATTAAACCCTGTCACACCTGTCCTTAGCACTGTCCAGTTATAATGAGATCAATCAAGACGTACATTAAGATTAAATTAAGTGACCCTTTTTAGTCCCACAACGGGGAAATTTCACCTCCGCATTTAACCCATCTGTGAAGTGAAGCACCACATACACTCTACACACACTAGGGGGCAGTGAGCACACTTGCCCAGAGCGGTGGGCAGCCCAATCCACAGCGCCCGTGGAGCAGTTGGGGGTTAGGTGTCTTGCTCGAGAACACCTCAGTCATGTGCTGTTGGCTCTGGGGGTTGAACCGACGACCTTCCGGTCACGAGGCTGGTTCCCTAACCTCCAGCCCACGACTTCCCCCATTGTGTGGCCAAAAGTATGTGGACACATCACCGTCACACCTGCGTGAGCTTGTTGGGTGTTAATATGGTGCCGCCACTCTTCTGGAAATGCTTTCCACAAGATTTTGAAGTGTGGAACTCGGTCATGCTGGACCAGGAGAGGGTCTTCCTTAAACTGTTGGCACAAATTTGGAAGCGTCTAATTGTCCAAGTTGCCCCAGCCCATTATCCCTCCTCCACCAAACTTTTCTATTAGCACAACGTATCCCAGTAGGTAGTGTTCTTCTGGCATCCGCCAAACCTAGATTCATCCGTCAGACTGCCAGATAGAGAAGACTGATTCATCACTCCAGAATGGTTCCTCTGCCCCAGAATCCAGTGGTGGAGTGCTTTATACTACTCTAGTTGAGGCTCAGCATTGCACATAGTCATCTTAGGCTTGTGCAGCTTCTCTGCCATGGAAACCACTTGAAGCTCCTGACGCATAGTTCTTGTTCTGATGTTGCTTCTGGTGGTTGTTTGCATCACTCAGTACAGAGTTCCAACAACATATAGGCAATTATTATGCACTTCATGTCCCGCGCTATGGGTTTGTGCGCTTCGTGGCTGAGCTGTCGTTGCTCCTAGACGTTTACATTTCACAGTAATAGCACTTGCAGTTGACTGAGGCGGATCTACCAGGACAGAAATTTCACAATTTGGCTTGCGGCAGTGATGGTGCCACATTTAAAGCCGCTAATCTGTTCAGTTCTAGCACCAATGTTTGTCTATGGAGATTACATGGCTATGTGCTTCATTTGATACACCTGTTAACAGTGGCATCAGAACTCAGTAATTGGGAGGGTGCGTCCACATACTTTTGGCCAATAGCAAGCGTCAACTATACCAGACTTTTTTCGCAGAGAGATTGCACTCGACTTTCACAGCAGTGGACCTACCTTTTAGCTCTAGTTCTGTATTGCCATACAATGGGGTTTGTTCTTTGCTGCGTCATAACACCCTTTGAGGTATAAAGACAACAGGAACGACGCAAAAAGAGGAAATGGCAGCCACACAGTGCTTCCACAACACAATCAGCATCTGCAAACATGCAACAGTGTGGCTTTAGGTCGCCCAGTCAGTCAGCTGACACACCCATCACACAGAAGGACCAGACAGTTGGAGGAAACGTGACGTGAAGTCTGTGTGCGTCAAATGGGGCACTGGAGCACTGAAGGAAGGCGGGTTGGTTCACACAGCGCACCTTGTATAGAATGTAGTTGTGTTAAGATTGGATTGCAAAATATTGTATCGTGCCTTGAAATCAAGTGACCCTTTAAGGCTGTTTTATCTACTCTTTTGCATTGATGATGGTGCTGTACCATAAACAGTTTATGAACATGAAAACAGATGAATAGATGAGTTTTTTTATATAACCTTTTCTTCAGATGATCCACCCGTACTAGAGTCCACACCATACAAAGTCAGTCAGATATTACAAGTCTCAGCCCGCTTCTAAGGGAAGTTGAGTGGTCCAAAATGATAACTTTACAGGAGAAGGAAAAAACCTACCGTACCTGTAAGTCCTTAAGTCCTATTCAGATTGGATTACTTTATCGGGGGAATGTGTATAAAAGTGTTTCACACGTCTCCTCGCTCATAAAACGCAAGCATCTGGATTACGAAATGAGGTTTCTAGTGGGTTGCAATTTATCTGATGAGAATTTATTATTAATTATATAATTATAACTAGTCTAAGGTCAACTAGTCTAACTAACTTAAGACCTTTCTAAAAACAATTGTACATTTTATGAATATAACATGATGCTTGTAGCTGCAAATAAGCTTCGAGATATAATTCTTTTTTTCTGTCCTCCCAGTGTACCATCTGGAGTCCCGAGTTTTACCACCTAGACCAAGTAAATGACTCTTTAAAAGCTCCGCTTTTTTAGTTCACAACTTGGTATGTAGATATCTCTAATACATGCTCTAAGAGACAAATACCCCGAGTAGCAGCGGTCAGAAAGATATCAGAGCGCCACTGAGTTCACGCAGTAGATAGTTCGGCCTTTAATTTTTGAAGGGGAGGAGAGAGAAAAACACTGACATGGAAAATCCGTACACCAATAAAATCACGAAGGAACACTTGTAAAAGAGGAAGTCGCCCCATAACAACACACTTTGTCACGCTGATTAAACAAACCAGTAACAAATTCTTACCGAGGTGAAATGTTAGAAAACCACAGTGCATCCAACAACATAGGAAACCTTGTGCATTGTTACAAAGGAATAGAACATGGCAGCTCACCAGTTTATGTAGAATTTGTTAAAAGGATTTACTGTTGACATGCATGTAGTGTAACTTCTCTGGCAGCAGATTTAAACTGATTTTATGGGTTCCTCTGATTTAAAAACACAAAGGTGAAACGTTAATGACATGGTTGAAGACTTGAGACCTTAAGTCATCGCAGAGCTGACGGTTGTGAACTGTGATTGGTCCGGATGCTCACAGCACACAGCAACAAACGCGTTCGTTGGCTCGTTGCGTATTGCAGCCCACAAAAGCCAATATCACGAGAGCAGTTACCAAACAAAAATACATGGTGCGGCCCTACAGAGGCGGGTAAGGGTTTATTGTGCTGGATGCTGGTGGCCTTTTTGTGTGTTTATGTATGTGTATTATGTTGGGGGAGGGAGTGGGGGGGGTTGCAGTCATGACAGAAGAGCTCGTCTGAAGGCGCCAGGCAGAAGATGAAAGGCCCAAAACCGCATTCCAGTCACTCACACGCCACTACAGACACAGATAAAACGCACACGTGCTCCGGCAGACGTTTGATCATCTTCACCTCGTACAGCCTTGTGTTTTTGGTCTGACCACAGCTGTGGTATGTCGAACGCCCATGTGTGGCCGATGGAGCCTTCGTGTCTTAAAGAGTTCAGAGTTGAAGTTGAACCTCATTGCAAAAAAAATAAAGAAATAAAATTCTTTTCTGATAATTGGGGAAGTGCAGCTGTTGTCAACTTACATTACAGTAAAGTACGCCTACAATTACACTAACGCTTTACACCAATCGGGTACAACGTGATGAGCACCTCCTCGTTTCTACACCCGTTGTCCATTTTATCAGCTCCACTTACTGTATAGGTGCTTTGTAGTTTTACAGTTACAGACTGTAGTCCATCTGTTTCTCTGATACCCTGTTCTTCAGTGGTCAGGACCCCCTTTGGACCCTCACAGAGCAGGTACTATTTGGGTGGTGGATCATGAGTAGATCAGACACAGCAGTGCTGCTGGACTGAGAACAGTCCACCAACCAAAAATGTCCAGCCAACTGTGTCCTGTGGGCAGCGTCCTGTGACCACTGATGAAGGACTAGAGGATGACCAGCACAAACTGTGCAGCAGCAGATGAGCTGTCGTCTCTGACTTTACATCTACAAGGTGGACCGACGAGGTAGGTCTATAGAGTGGACACAGTGTTTAGAAACGAGGTGGTCATAATGTTATGCCTGATCGGTGTATATGTCCATATTAAAACACAAAAACAATATTAACAAGAGTCTTCCAAGAGATGCAGTTTTGTTGCCTATTGAAACGACAGTTTATTTTACTTCCGTTGTGTCACTAAAGTTCTGACCTGCCTGTTGTTATAAATATTTTTGCGAAGTCCTCCAGTAATGATGAATACGGTGATGATTAAGAAGAAAAGGGAAGGACTAATAATAAATAAAATGATATCCGACAGATCTTATTGTACCTGTGACCCCCCAAATTATCCCACTTATCCATGTTGATTTAAGGATGTATTCATTTACACCTGCTACTTTTGTCATAGCTTTCATTTAGTGCTGCACCGATACTGATACTGTATTTGTATCAGTGCCGATACTTCCACTTGAACACGGTATCGGCATCTGTGATGGGGATACGATACGTTTGACTGACGCCATAAAGCAGTTTCTCACGTGTGCGTGTGCGCCATTAGACAGAACTTTGGGGCGCCAAGCAACTAATAAATGCTCATGGCAGAATCTGTAACACCCGTTTTTCATGAGAAAAACATGCTAACAGAGCCGCTTACCTGAACGGCTGAGCTGCTTCTTTCAATAATCGCTTGTCTGCCGCTGTGTCGTCACTCACAGTCTGAGTTAATGTTGGTCAGAGAGCTGAAGGAGCCGCCGGACTCTCTGCGTAATGATGGCCTTTAGTCTCCATTTAGCCTTTAGCACAGCAGCCCTCTATCCGGTCCTCTGTATCACTCAGCAGCGGGGTCTCGCAGCCTGTTGCTTCAACCAAGCCTGGCAAAACACTGCAAGTCGCTGATACTGACCGCGTGAACAGCGATATTTACTGAACTGACCCTCAGAGATGCAGTGCAGGTGAACAAGACACAGGTGAGACAAATGACTTGAGATATTTAGATGTAACAGCATTCAGCGCCGTTTTGAGCCAGAGAAGCTGCCGTGTGCTGATGTGTGAACACCACAGGTTTATCTGTTTACTGTTCGGCTCTGTTTTTAACTGTATAGCACAATAAAGATATTTTATGTTTTAGTTGTTAAACATGGTTCTTATTAATAATTAAGTAATAGTTAATACTCAATATATACAGTAACTAAACAAAGTTTTCCTGAGCATCTAATGAATCCAATACAACAAGTCAATGCCATCTAGCCAAGCTGGGTGTGTTTTATTTGTGACGCAGAAGATGGATTTTCTCAAAAGAAGATAAGATTTTAAACATTGTGTAAATATCAGGAGGTAAGTTAGGTTAGATAAGAGTTAGTATCGGTGTTGGTTCTCCGTATCGGCTGTTACTAAAGGATCAGGTATCTGTAGCAGAAGGGGAAAAAGTGGTATCGGTGCATCTCTACTTTCAGGATGTTTTTTCCTTTGAAGCTTTTGAGTTTTTTGCCAACTCTGGAGCGACTGAGAACGCCAGGAACATCCTAGCACAGTGGTGTCCAGTCTTATCTGCAAAGGGCGGCAGGTTTCCGTTGCAGCAGAAACATACATGATCAGTTCTTTGAAGACTGACCAGTTCCACTAGATTTAGCAGGTAGAATCAGGTGAGCTCTGCATGCTTGGAATGAAAACCTGCGGCCCCTTTGCAGATACGATTTTACGCCCTTGTTCTAGCGCATTTTAAAACGTTTTAAACATTCGCTTTTGATTTCTTAGTAAACACGTGGTCACCCGCGGTGCGGGCCTCGTTCTTTCGGTCAACGCCCATCCGCGGAAGATTCAGAAAAATCCCTGTTGTGTTTTTCCCCAGTCTGCATTCCTTCTCGACTCCGCCTCACCTTTGCGGTCGGAAAACCCCGTTGTGTAAACAGGTTTGCAGTGCTATAGTAATGTGTCATCTGTTGTGGTTCACTGGGGTGACGGACAGGTTTTTACCTGTTTATTTATCAGACATTTGCTGTATTTTGGTCTCCGTGGCCGAGTCGCGTTGGACAGATTGAAGAAAAAGATCCAGCAAATTGACGGGGAGCTCCTGCAAATCAACATCAACTACCGATTGACTTCAGTTCTAAACGTGTTCTGAATTAACAAGCTTTTACGCGGCGTTATGCTGTATTCTGTAGTGCAGCATTGTCCCTCAGCCTCATCGGTTTGAACTTTCGTCCGTCAGTGTTCTCTGACCGCAATACCCAGCATGCATTACACAAATACATCAAACCGTGGCTGGGAATCTCTACAGTGCTCAACCAATCCTGAATCCTGGCCTAGCCGCTGATCTGTATGCTGATAAATACAGCCAAGCTAGCGTTCTTGGAACTCTTACTTCAAGGAAAACAGCGATTCTGTCTGGATTCGTTTCTCTCTTTCGGCCAGAGAAAAGGAGCCAAACCGAGTTGACCTACCTAGGCAGCCAGGTAGTGACCCAACTTTAGCCTGGCGATGAGGACCGCATGGTTCTAGTGCTCCATTCTTTCAACTGTAATGATGATTTGAAAGCAGT
This sequence comes from Pygocentrus nattereri, assembly GCF_015220715.1. NCBI lineage: Eukaryota > Metazoa > Chordata > Actinopteri > Characiformes > Serrasalmidae > Pygocentrus > Pygocentrus nattereri. Next base: position 5,931,306 of record NC_051235.1, read on the forward strand.
TACTACAGCTCTAATAAGATATTCGGCCTTCTGTCAGTTCTGTTCTCTGGCTTTCTTCTGCATTCCCCAACTCATTAAAATAGCTCTCAATCAGCCTCAAAGCAGTTGTAGGATTTAAAAGGTTCCTTCTACCTTCATGAGACCTTATCCGAACGGGGGTTTTCCTGGTCTTCAAACTGGAAAATCACACACGAGACCAAAGCAGGCATGTTTACGACAGATGTGCAGCTTATTGCCTTTTTCAGTTTGTTCCTTATTCTGGGTTGCGTTATGGCTGTGGGGTCATTTACAGAAAGATCAGTCAGCCCTCATTGCTTTATAACCTCGGTGGTTAGTATACACACTTGAGGAACTGTCTGTCAGTGACCTGAGGGGTGGGGGTGTGTGTGTGTGTGTGTGTGTGTGTGTGTGTGTAAATACATGTACACACACAAGGCGGTACCCTCTGTCCTTTAGTGTGTATGTGCAAAAGTCAGAGAATGCAATTTCCAGTCGAAATGCCCATTAAGTGCAATATATCACCGTGTCGATATCTTGTTCCCACACCTGGCGTTTAGTGTGTCCACCCTCTGCCTCTACTACAACTTCCATCCTTTTGGCAGACTTGCTTTCAGAAATCTGCTGGAATATTTTTCCATACCTCCAGAATTCAGTCAACTTAAACACACTGAGGTCTGGTCACTGAGGTGGACAGTCCACTGTCTTGAAAACACCAGTAGCTTCTTATGTGCAAGTTTTTTTCTTAGTGAGGCTTCTTGATCAGCTACACGTCCTTTCAGACCCACGGAGCTGAGTGGTCTTCTCACAGTGGAAGGATGGACAGAAACACCTGTGGATGTTTTCAGACCTGAAGCAGTTTGATTTTCTCCTCTCTCTCTCAGGGAGGAAAAGTGCTGTATATCCGAGGGGACAGTGTTAGAAAGGTCGGGCGGGTTCTTACGAGGCCCATTGTTTCTCAAGCTTGTAATATTTATATTGAACTCCTACAGCAGTGCGTGTGTTGCTGTTATTGCGGCCGAAGAAGCAGCAGCAGCAGGAGCAGCAGGAGCGTTCCGTTCCTGAAGTGGTTTCCAAGCGCCTGCAGCAGAACTGGGGCCGTTTGTTCTCTCCATTGTGTGTCTGTGATGCCTCTTAAGCTTTTCTTGGCCACGAAAAGCAGCTTAGGGGACTTGATCTTTGGCCCACACACACACACGCATGCACTCACACGTGCTAGTGCATGTCAGCCACAAAAACTACGCTCCCTTTAGCCGCCAGGATGGCTGCACTCTCGCAAAATGCTTCTCTCGGGTCTCTGAGTCTCAGAGGCAGGTTGAATGGAGTAGAGGACGTTGGAGAGTCGGAGGTCAGCGGTACTCCGCCGTGGCCTATATTTGGCGCTCGTTTCAGTGAAAGAGCTCCTCGTTGTGGAGCGCAGAGGACCGCCGCTTTACTGCAGCGCGCCCAGCCTCCTGCTGATGGAGTTACAGGACCAGCAGGGAGCTGCTGAGAGGGCCGCAGCCTGGCCAGCTACTTCACCTTAGCGAAGGGCATTTTAACCACTGTTCAGATTTCCACATTTGAACCAAGTTCTAGTTTTTCATTTCAGTATTTTCAACCTTCCAATCGAAATTCATTTCTCTAAAACATCTGATTTTTGATTACATCACCATGCACCAGCAGGCGGGGCAAAATAATATTAACCAATAGTATCATCCCCACCTATAAGCTCTCAGCTGGCTCAGAGAAACTCCTCAATACCGTATTTCACTCGCAGATATTTCACAATATTGTTGAATTACAAAACTGCTTTAATTAATATTATATATTAGTATTAAATTTGACGCCTGAATTTGGCTTCTTTTGTGCTGGAGCGAATGTAGCTAACACATAACACAACATCAAGGCTGTGATTTGGTTGCAGATCATCACAGCCGTGATGTTATAGCGAGAACACACTCCTCGAGTGTTCTATTGCTTTTATACAACAGTTACATAAATGAAGTAAGAAATTAATAAACTGGCCGTGAACGCGGCGTTTGAAGTTTTAATGTTCAGTTCCTTCCTCCAAATTATAGCTGCTTAGCAAGCAGCTTGTTTGTACGTCAGAGTAACGAGCTCCGCCCACTCGTCTGCTGTAAGCCTCGCCCTTTGAAGCACAGACTGAGCCGTAAAACTGACCCAATATCAGGTTCAGCTCAGTTTGGTCAGCTTTTCCAGATCAGTATTAATGTTGTTTTGTTCCAGCCGGTCTGTAAAGCTTCTTACAGCCCGTTTAGTTTGGCCAAAGGTGTTGGGTGGCCAATGGTGCTAACTAACGGGTGGAATTTAGGGAGAAAATTGGGTAAAAATCCAAAAATAAAATTTTATACGCAGCAAGCAAACAAATAAATGAACCTTTAGGTCAGAAAGATTAAAAAATTGGTAAGCTTAGGAAACCGAAGTATGTTGGTCCTCCAAACGCCGCACTGTGACAGTCCTATCAACCGTGTTCCTAAGCTGAAGGTCACCCGATCAGTCCAGCCCATTGATCTGGACCCATCCCGCATTGTCCTGCAGGCCACGGCCTTTGATCTCATTTTGTGAGAGTGTGGTGGGATTAGGTGTCCGTCAGTAGAGACTTCTCGTCAATATGAGAGAGAGAGAGAGAGAGAGAGAGAGAGAGAGAGAGAGAGAGAGAGAGGGGCACACTTTTCTTCATCGCCTGTTCCCACACTGTCTACCACTGGCTCTCACCTATCTTACAGAACCAACCAACCAATCAGGGCTGGCAATGGCGTTCAGAGTGGTGCTCAGATTTCTTAGTGGTGGTGATGGGAACCAGGGGTCACTATGTCTACAACACAAATACAGTTATTTAATGCACTCTCCAACTATGTCAGCTGGTTTGGCTGATATACAATTGTGTGCCATGAGCCTAGCGGTAGAAATTGATGCCGTGTTTCCTTATAACAGTACCCAGTAATAGAATACATAATGCAAATATTAGAGCTCGTAAAACAGTCTTGTATTACCATGTATGTAACTTTCTGGAAGGGACCTTTTGGAACAGAGGTGTCGAACTGGGTTCCTTGCAGGTCGCAGCTCTGCAGAGTGCAGCAGCCTCTCACTAAACGCAGCTCATTTTAGCCTGATTTTCAAGGCCTTCGTGAGTTGAATTCAGACGGTTTGAAGATGGAAAACCCTGTTCTCTGTAGAACTGTGACCTGGAAGGAACTCTGGTTTGATGCCCCTGTTTTAGAGGCATTAAACTCTTCAAGGTTCTGGTTCCATCACCACTGCAAAGGATCTTTTCAAGCCACTCCGAACGTCTTCGTTTACATCTCAACCCTTTAAAATTTGGTGGAATTCATTTTTAAGTGTTCTATAATGCTCTGGAATGTCGATACGGTATGTGGATTCTCCGACAGATTGAAGACGGAGCTGGAAACAAAGAACACGTAATGGATCAGTTGACTGATCCGTGATAACTGATGGCTTAATACGTTGTAGAAATAAGTGTAAGTTGTGCTTGAACTGGCTGTCCAGTTCTGTGTATGTGAGCTCGCTGCTGTAATCTGTGTTTGTTTGTGTGTTTGTTTTGCACCCTGCTGTTTGTTAGACTCTAATCCAGGAGCTCCCAGGCGTCACCACATCTCCAAAAACTGACCCCAGAGAGGGAGCGGTCCAGGCTTTTCCAAATTCAGCCGCATCTACAGAGGCTTTACGCCATCGCACACGCACACTGAGGGCATGTGAGCGGGGCGTGCTGGTCTGGACAGATTAAAGCTCAGCATGTGAATTAATCCATGTGTTACTGATGGGCCTGTACAGGCTGTGCACCACCACAGCTGTTGCTGCATGTATGACTGTTTGTTTGTCTGGCTGTGCAATAAGCACCATTTGTCGTCTCTGATATTGCAACACAACTTTGCCTATTTCAGTAATCCGTCAACACAGCTTTAATTACCAGACACGATCATCTGATTAATGTGATGTATTGTGCAACTTTATTATCCTCGTATCATTGAAATAGATTCAAGCGAATAACAAAGGATTATGCGAGTTAGACCGAGTTTCCGCCAGCTTTGTGCAAAACAGTAAAACTCTGGCTTCTTTAATGTTGAGCAATGTTTAACTTTACGATATTTTACATCGTAAGAGCACAAAGACAAAGCGCACTGGCAAGGGCTCAGGAAATGGTGGCGGCAGGCACCTTGCATCTGTTTACCATGTGATAAGATAAAGAGAGATTTTAATTTCTTCATTAATTCACTGGAACCCGCTGCCTTCTCATGTGTCGTAGCTTCGTTTCCGTAAGCAGGTCACGTTGTTAATGTTCACAGATTCAGCTTCCTTTCCATTGAAATCCATTGCTACTTCAGGCAAATATGCAGACGTTTATGCAAAGTTTGCCAGTCGTTTTTGATATTTTCCATTTGCTTTAGGAAATCCCAGCTGTGTGTTCATGTGAGTTTAACTGTGTATCTTTCATTAGTGATCATTAGTCCAACAGGTACTGAAGCAGTGAGCCACCAGATAGTAGAATAACAGAACATTGCGATAAAGAATACACACTGATCAGCCACATTAAAACCACCTTTATCAGCTCCACTGACCACAGAGAAGCACTTTGTAGGTTAGTTACAGACTGCAGTCCATCTGTTTCTCTGATACTCTGATACCCTGTTCTTCAGTGGTCAGGACCCCCATGGACCCTCACAGAGCAGGTGCTATTTGGGTGGTGGGTCATTCTCTGCACTGCAGTCACACTGACGTGGTGGTGGTGTGTTAGTGTGTGTTGTGCTGGTCTGAGTGGATCAGTCACAGCAGTGCTGCTGGAGTTTTTAAACACCTCAGTGTCGCTGCTGGACTGAGAATAGTCCACCAACCAAAAATATCCAGCCAGCAGCGTCCTGTGACCACTGATGAAGGACTAGAGGATGACCAACACAAACTGATGAGCTACTGTCTCTGGCTTTACATCTACAAGGCAGGAGTGGACAGAGAGTGGACACAGTGTGTAAAAACCCCAGCAGCACTGATCCACCACCCAAATAGTACCTGCTCTTTGGGGGTCCTGACCTTTTGAAGAACAGGGTAACAGAGTACCAGAGAAACAGATGGACTACAGTCTGTAACTGTAGAACTACAGAGTGCAGCTATACAGTAAGTGGAGCTGATAAGATGGACAGTGAGTGGAGAAACGAGGAGGTGGGCTTAATATTTCTGCTGAAATAAGCCTGATGTTGACATCTAGTGTTGGGTGCTGGAGCATATATATCAAGGACTTTGCAGTGGCTTTAAATTCAGCTCGGCCAATCAGATTTCAGATCCACGGCTATCTGCTTAATGTAACACAGTAGATGCCCATATTAAATTCCTCCCTCTCTCCCTCTAAATCTGCTTCTGTCCCGTCCAGCAGTTTTGGGGCAGATTACACAGAGAACTAGAACAGTTAATGGCATCCCATCTGTGTGTGGGGGGCTGTATGTGTCATGGGAGTGGACGCTCGTGTGTAATCTAAACCCGTCTCCCGCCTCCAAAACGTGACCGATTTGTCGCTCAGTCACCCGTCTGCACTCGTTCATTCCAAGTCAGATGCGTCCACACGCGCCTGAGCTGACATCATCACAAAAACATGCACGTGCATTATAAAATTATAGCTGTTTCATATTTTAGAGGAATAGCAAGGCACAATATCAGATTTACGCACTTGTTTCAAATGGAGCCGAGCAGCATTTTGCTTCTTTAGATTTACGCCAAGTCTGCGAGACCAATGTAGCTGACACGCCGTGCATGAGATGCACCCT
>NC_051235.1:5939576-5942076 GCF_015220715.1 Pygocentrus nattereri
CTTTAAGACTGATATATGTAAATGATCTCTGTTCTGATTGGCTACTCCATATTGCACCTCATTAGAAAGGCAGTCCGGGCTAAAACACTCCTTATAACGTCAGTGTGAGTGAGCTGGGCTAACGTGCTCTAGGCTGATTGGGTGGATATACTGCATGTTGGCTTTTGTGGCAAAAAGTGAATTAAAAAGCGGCGCGACCGTCTAAGAGTTGGCTGGATCATCAGGAGATCATGAGTTGGTGATGCTACAGCCATCTGTAGCCGGGAGTCCACTGGCCTCTCTCTCTCTGGGTGTGTAGGATGGCCCCACTTCTCCCCCATCACTCATCGCGATGCTTGCTGACGTAACAGATCTGGCGGTTGGCGCTTTCCTCCGAGCTCGTTCGGCTGTCCCGTGACGTTGCGTGAGCTCTGAGGAAGCCTGTGCTGCCCTCACCCTCCTAGCGTTGGTAGTATCGTGTGATTGGGGGAGTCCTAAGTAGCAGGTGGAATTGGAAACGACTAAATTGGGGAGAAAATTGGGTAAAAAAAAAAACAGGCCATTTTTGGAGCATCGACAGTGTTTACATACTGCACATATAATGTGGGCCCTTTAAAGCATTTTGCAATATCAGTATTGCAAAAGGCAAATATCCCAATAACAATTAGCAAACAACGCATTGCCCTAACTTGAACGGCCTGAATGATTGCATCAAGATGGACCGAAGGCCCGATTGTCTGAAGTTTGTGTTTGTACTGTTGCACCGGAGTTGCAAGTAAAAAGCCTATGGCCACTCAGCTAGCATGGAGCAGCCTGCAGGCTGGAACGCATTGGCAGCATATAAAGACACAGTTTGAGGCATTTGGCATTTGCCAAACGTCTTTTGATTGACCGCATCTGGATTAAGGTGGGAAAACTACGTTTTGGACGAGCTGCTGCTTTAACGCCTTATTTCCGGCCTCACGTGAGCGGCCGTGCTCTGATGAGGTTTCTGTTCTGCCACGAAACAGCTGGTAGGAAATGATTGCTTTGCAAGGCAAGCGGCTTGTTTTTTCTGTTTTTAGGCTCGGGCCCGCGCGTGGACGTCTGCGCACGTGTGTGCGTGCGATGGCTTTACTGTAGATCCCACTGCTTCCTTTGCAGTGACGACGCATAGCAACAGTGAGTTTCCTCCACAGGCAGGCTTCCCTATGTGCTCCTCTATAAGTAGGTCAGGGGAGGGTGTTACGCTGAACCGACCGCATGCGAAACGCACGCAAACACACACACATCTCAGCTGAGGGATCAAAAACATCGTTCCTAGTTTTTCTATGGAACATGTCGGGTTAAGAGCCCGCTCTCTTTTACATTGCCTGAGCACTTCATCAGGAAGGGGCCAGTAGAAACCGTCCGAAAGCACTCAAACACATGCTTTTTGCTCAGTACTGCGTGTATACATGCATATATTGTCCGGTCACGTATTTGAGAGGCCTTGACGAGAGAGAACATCTGATGTTTCAGGGTTTAATGTGCATATTTGCCTTTATTACAGCTTCAGTCTTTTCAAAGCCTTTTTTTCTCTGAACCTTTTGGAAGTTAGTCTTGCATTTTCTGCTTCTCACAAGCCATGTCGACGTTCAGTGGACGCTGGGGTGGTCAGGCCATTGTTCTGAGAACATCAGCCGCTTCATATTTGGATGTTTTCGTCTTTTCCGCCAATTTCCTTTCTTCAGTAACAGCTTCCTGAGAGCAACACATCCTTTCAGACCCATAGCGCCCACAGAGTTGTCTTCTCACAGTGGAAGGACGCACCAGAACATCTGTGGATTTTTCAGCTTTGAAGCAAGAGTGGAGCTTGATTTTTCTCTCCAAGGTGGAAATTATGATTGGGACAGATTGGGTGGTCTACCAGGTGTTTGACCACCAACCAGGCAGGTGGTTAGGAGGCTCATTGCTTGGTCTATTTGTTTGGACGCTCCTTATTCACTTGTTCACCTTTGACTTCCGCCTCCTTGTGCAAGATTAACTTCCCAGAAAGTGCACTTATTTTTATGACCATTTTGACTGAAAATGAGCGAATGGTGGTCTCCGAACAAAACCTCATATCTCCGTTTTTATCGTTTTTCACTTTTTGACATAATTTGAAAACGCCCGTTGTCCTTTACATTGTGTGTACGTTTCATGATGGACAGACCAAACGAGACGGCCCAAACGACTTTGGGGGGGAAGTCTGGTTCCATCGACTTGCATTAAAATTAAAGTGTATTTTTTCCTTCTCCTGTAAAGTCACCATTCTGGACATACGAGGGTTTGTTTTTCCCAAAAAAGCGATATGCACACACGTGCTTCTTTTGACTTGCATGAGCGTTGAAACACGTACGTCGTGCCGTCCTTTGCTCGCACTCTTCCTCACCTCTCCGTGTGCCATGGCGTCCCGCGTTCACCATCTCATTCATTATTCACTCACTGGCAGGACAGAATCTGGGACGAGTGCGGACGAGTCCGTTTAGTTTTATTCCGGTCGTTTGTTTTGTGATAAATG
>NC_051235.1:5947076-5954576 GCF_015220715.1 Pygocentrus nattereri
GGACCCAGCCTCGTGACCGGAAGGTCGCCGGTTTGGTCCCCAGAGCAGACAGCACATGATCTGAGGTGTCCTTGAGCAAGACACCTAACCCCCAACTGCTCCCGGGTGCTGCCCCCTAGTGTGTGTGCTCACTAGAGTGTATGTGGTGTTTCACTTCACGGATGGGTTAAATGCGGAGGTGAAATTTCCCCGTTGTGGGACTAATAAGGGTCACTTAATCTTAATCTTAATCGACGTGTTTAGCATGGCTATACCGGTATTAACGGTCATCTTGAAGCTTGAATTTCGGCCTTGATTTTGTTTTGTTTTAGACATTTTTAGTCTGGGATTGCGTGAAAACCCACTGTAGGGGCAATATGATGTTTTATCAATATTGTTATTGTGTTTATCACTGCGATACACAAAACGAATTTCTGGACACCATCAGCACTTAAAGAAGACTGACCAACTGCACTTTCACTACAAAGAGCAGCGCTGTTGAATGTTGTGATAAATTTTATATTTAATCATTGTGTTCATCATTTTCTACAGCATTGTTTTCACACCACTAGCACATTGTTACTGTGCCAGAATGTTGGCAGAATTGGCCTTGAACACTGGCCTTGTAGCTCTCATGCAGACGTAAAGAAGCAAACCTAAGACGTGTTCAACCTTACAACTCGTAGGGAGAATTACCCCTTTGTAATGTCTTCTGGGTTTCTCAGACGCTAGGGGGCGCTCCTGAGAGAGTCCAAAATGAGTGGGTTGATATGGAGCATTTGAGCAAAATCATAGTTTATAAATGCTTAAACATTTTTAACGTAAAGGAATACGTTCATTTCCTGAGCACAGAACCGCGCAACACTTTTAACACTGCTGTTAGAATTTTTAAACTGGAGTTGTAGCTTTTTCAGTTGAAATACATCCTTCCGCTTTCTAAAATTTAAAGAAACGTTCTGGGCGAGTGAATAGAAACCATTTTAACTTTTCGCTTTTAGCCGTTGAGCTTCCTTCACCCCCATTCATTGAGGACACTCTCTTCATCGCGGGCACCCTCTGCTGTTTTGCAGTCCTGTTTTTGATATAACGAGGGAAATAGGAAGCGGCCAGGCTCTTCACAAACCAGCTCTGGTGCTTTAACGACATTTGGGATAAAGAGGAAATGATCTAAATTAGATTTTTTGCCAGACTATTACTCTACTTTCAAGCTATATTCGGTAGCTTTAAGCCAGAAATTCATTTAAAACATTATCTTTTTTGGCTGAAAGCGACGTGGTGGAGTTTGCATGGTGCCGTGTTCTCTGTTCACTGCGTTGTTCTGAGACCCGCCTGAGGCTGACTGATCCACATGCTATGTGTTACTGCACAGTGGGCTTTTAGGTGCTGCGTGTCGTAAAGACGAAATATTAAAATACAGGTACAGCAGTGTTCGGTGTGATACTGTCGTTTGAAGCATACTGCCCGCTTAGACATCCAGGCCATTCAAAATGCTACATGATATCCATATTTCGATTTTAGAGCAGCAGTTAAGGCCTTTGGAAGTCTTATTTGGCCTAAATATCTAGGAATTGATTTTGGCCTCCAGTGTTTTGTTGTTCCACAGCACAGCTGTTAATTCTATAATAAATGGCAGGATGGAACGAGGCAGTTTAGACATAATTTAGATCTAAAGAGCACAAACGGTGCAATCGGGAAGAAAAAGAGCTTTTTGGAAAAGGGCAAGAGAACAGAGCAGCCCGTAACGCGCCCAAACACAGGCCTTCTTTGGCTGCCCGTACCCACGCCATCGTGGGCAGTCCTAACAGAATGTGCCTGCACATTGCGAGCGTGTTATGTGTGTGGATTTACGAGAACTGCCGGCCACGTGTTGTGTAATCTTTCTACAGATGGAGTGTCATTCACACGATTCCAGTAGAGGAGAGGAAGGGCTATTCTTGGATTCACAACACGATCAAGCAGTGTTCCACACCCACACTTGTCACGTAGATACTCCACACTCTCCTGTTGAGCACTCATTTGTATACACTACGTTCAAAAGTATCTAGACACTCCTTCTCATTAGTGCATTCGGCCGCACCCTTTGCCCACCCAGGCGTCTTTAATCTCAATAGAAAAGCATTGACCGGTAGAACAGGATGCTCTGAAGCCGCCACACATGAGCCTAAGATCTGCATGCCCAATGCCAAGCGTTGACTAGAGGGGTGTAAAGCTCCCCAGCATTGGGCTGTGGAGCAGTGGAATTGCCAACCTTCTGATAAATCGGTTCCTGACCTCACTGAAGCACTTGTGCGCTGAAAAGCCCAGTTCCAAAGCCTTTTCGGAAGAGTTACTGCTGCAAATGAGGGCAAACTCCTTATTAATAGCCTCGACTTCAGGAGAAAGTGGTGTCTACAAACTTTTGGACACGTTGTGTTCTTGTTAAAGGAGTACTCCAGCAATTTCAGCCTAGTCTATAAAGCCAAGCTATGGCATCTACATGGGTTCATACAGCAGCCTGAGCACTTCTAAGTGCTTTCACACAGGAAGAAAAACCCAAAGTTGTACCGCACACAATTCAGTTTGTGTGTATGGTTGTACGCGAAGTGCGATTCTAAATTGTTTTCCATCATAAATAAGACTCTCGTTTACTGAATAGCTCAGCCACAACCCTAACCTAACACATCTACATCTACTATTCAGCAGCTTCTGAATACCTGATTAGCTCAATTAGGTGTGGTCAATTCGTGAAGGCCTGAAAAAAGCCACAGCAGTGTTTATTTGGCTAGAGTGGAGGCCTCTGGTCAGATAAATCACGTGATATCCAGTAAACCAGATTATACCAGGATGCATTTTTACTTCCGTGTGACTAGCGCTCTAATATTTTCGCTTGCAGTTTGGCCTGGCCTCCTGACATAGTTAAAATACTTCCATGTCTCTGATAACGGAAGCCGTTAGCCTTCTCTCATCCTGTTAGTCACAAGGATGTTTCAAAGCATCTTGCTCAAGATGGGTGTGCGCCATTAGCGTCGTACTATCCGACATCAGACCAGCTTTAAAGGTGAAATTACATCATAACATTAGCAACTCTAGCTTTCCGTTCAATTCATTTCAAAGTAAAATTGTGGACGTGGGTTTCTCTGGGTTGCATCATGCAAATGTTAGCAATGTTAGCTTTCGCTTTCATTCAGTTCAGCCCAAAACTCTGGAGGCAAGTTCTTCTGGATTTCGTTCTGATATGAGCAGCATTTAACTTTTAATTCAAATCCCTTCAAAGCGAGATGCTGGAAGGAAGTTCCTCTGCATTGCAGCAAGCGTTGAGTTCAGAAACTTGGAGGAGGGTTCCTCTGGATTATGCCGCGATCATTTAGCACTATTAGCTTTCAGTTGAAATCTGTTCGTCCTTCTAGTCGTTATACTGCAGTGGAAGCTCATTCGCTGAACTCTGCGGTGTGTGTGTGTGTGTGTGTGTGTGTGTGTGTGTGTGTGTGTGTGTGTGTGTGTGTGTGGGGTTGGGTTTAGAGGGGAGATCTGAGATCTGGGCTTGGTGGGTCTGCTCTAAACACTTATCTGTGAGGAACACACCCACTCGCCCGACAGCAGCGTACACCCCCGAACACTCCCACACACGCTTATAGGCCTGTATGCCAGGGCTGTAGATACGGGGGGCCTAAGGGGTCCTCCAGTGCTAGTGAAGATGCGACTATGTAATCCACCTTGGCTCTTATGAGGTTATGAGGTTTGAACCCCAAGGCACTGAGTCTTCGCTTCGTCGTGCCTTTATGATGAGAACCAGCGCTGTCCTCTAACCCTCGCCATCACAGTGGCACCATTTGTGCAGCTCCCATCACATAACATCCCATTTAATTGACTTCACATTTACGTGTAAATACAGTGTTTACCCTTCTTTACTGTCTGGGCGGGTTGAGGGGTCTCAGCTGGGCTATGCTAGTTCCAAGCATAGACGATAGCGCCGCTATTTCACCCCCCCCATCCTCTCATTATGGTGGCTAGATTGTGGTCGTCAACCTTCCTACAGCGACGTCTCCGATACCTAATGCTCTAGGTGGCCCCCTCAACCTGTAACCAGGCCCTAGGAATCACATGCAGATGTTCTCCTTCCTGCTGGGGATCACCGCTCGCAAGATGGTCATCAAAAGCAGCACAAAGGCTACGTTGGTGTATATTTGAAAAGGACTGCTCCACAAAATCCACACGCCATAGATCTGCTGATGTTATAAACTTGAGACAGTGAGCTGAAAGCGGGAGGACACAGTGGAAGTAAAGGCGAATGGCTGCAGCAGCTTTATTACTACCATTATCAGTTTACTGTGCTCCATAGCGTCCACGTCCGGATCGTTTGGTCACCTCGTGTTTGTCCATTGGTGTCTTTCAGTTTGTAAAGTAAACATATCACCGGGTTGAGTGACTGACTGAGCTGCTGTTAGATGTTTGCAAATATGGTTCTAATTAAAGCCAAAATAAACGGTTGTTTTGTTTGTTTGTGGTCAGCAGTGGCGAGTTCTTCCGTCCATCTTCTAGTCGCCATTTGTGATGATGGTAGATGGTAGATGGTAGTCTCTCCATAGGAGTCACCGGTGTTACCGACCCTCATTGGTGTTACACATAATAAAGGAAACACCAGAGACACTTTTAATAAAGAATGTCATTTTACTAAACGGCTGCTAGAGAACATCAAACCACAGGCTGTCAATCAGGGAACGTCCACTAAAATGTGGAATTTAATCCATTTCTATTCTATTTTTTTCACAACTACCTCAATAAAGTGGGTCACACCAGTGACGTCAGCTAAAAGCTTCATATGAGATCATGAGCTGAATGAGAAGATCTCTGAGAGCTGAGAGACACAGTGGACTCACCACGAGCTTCTCTTCATAGATCCTCAGAAAACAGGTGGAAGGAAGTCGAGTGACGTCATCGGCGTGACTTTTATTTCAAAATAAGAGATTTTTTGTTACGCAGTAACACCAGTGACACGACTCCTGGGGAACTTTCATTCTAGATTTTATATTTATTTGGCTTTTGTTTTCTTTGTCATTTAAATGATATATTCCGTAGTCGTGTGAAGATTATTGTAGTTAAAATTTCACAAAAACGTTTTTTTTACCTCAAAATATGGTGTCAGCGTTTAGACATTACTGAGGACGAGCTCTTCTGTGGTGACTGGAGTTCTATATGATTGATTTAAAAACCAGTCTTGCTAAGTTGAGGCTCGAGAAGGTGAAATTGGTAAATAACTTGTTTTATTTTAAAATTAAAAAAAGGGGCACAAAAAAGGACGTTTCTGTAGAGAGACCCTAGTAATGAATTGTCCTGGAACGTCCTGGGCAGTTTTCCGCTTTCCCATGTGCATTTTTTTTCCCTTTAAATTCAATGAATAGCCAACGAATGATGCACGTTTGTGTTGCCAGCCCTCCTGTAAAGACATCCCCCGTCCTGCGTCTCTGTTTGGAGGGCTGTCCATGTGTTTGTTGCACTCGAACTCTGATAAAATCTGCTTCTGCCTTTACTGGCTAGACAGGAGAGCAGAGTCTGCGTCTGGGGGTGGAGAGACAGATCATACACGTAGTTGTGATAAGAGAAGAATACGGACAGAAAGGACCTGATAAGGGGTGAACATGCAGATAGTGATCTGTCTCTCGCTCGCTGTCCTACACACTTTCATGCAGGGCTCTCCGGTCTTCATTGTTCATATGAACAGATCGGTGCCTGCATGCCAGACTGTGTGTATGCATGATATTCACCCTCAACCCAGATCTAGTCAATCAGGCAAGACTAGTTTGGTGTCTGAAGTTTACTTCTTTAGTTTTACACCAGAGCTGTTAGGCTAAGGTAGCCAGCAGGTAATGGGAGCTTATGGCTTAGCTGATCTCATTGTGCAGTCTGCATGTCTAAATCACACACAATCAGCCTTGAAGGCCAACACAAAGGGACCATTTCTGCAGTTTCATCTGCTTTTTCCATGAATAGTGCAATTTATTTAGTGTCACAAACTACCGTGCACTCTCAGAAGTAAAGCTAGTGAACGGTCACTTTACAGTCTTGTCACTTTACGCATTAACATCAGATGCACGGACTCAGAAAGCAGGTCCAGCTGGACGTTTAAGCCGCAAACGCAAAATTAACGTTATACTGGTGAAGATATGACGACAGTCATATGTAATTCACTCACATCTTCAGAAGAAGCATCCTTCACCAAGTTTTGACTTGGATTCATCCCCTTGGGGAAGGGGTCCGAACTACTACCAGTGTCTCAAAACGATGCGTGCAGTTACACATTTCCACCAGAGAGGTCTCCAAATCCCCAAATCAAACATAGTGTAGATTTAATGTCACAGAGACTCGTTTGTGGTTTTGGAAACTGTATGACATACATTTATAAGTAAGGACGCTAGTACAGACAATCAGCAGTAGCCTTTATGAAGTGTGAATTTATCTGTCCATTTTTATAGACGACGACATTCCATATCAGAAACCACATGAACCCAAAACTGAAAGGGTGCCAGCACAAGCGTGAGAGAGATAATGCTGCTTCCATTAGCCCCGAGTGCGGATAAGGAAGGACTGCAGCCTTTTCCTCTGCCTGTACAGTCGTGTTTACAAACTGGTTTTGTGATAAACATATTATTGTGCTATCACGGTCAGTTTATTTACAGTGCCGGGGCTTGTTTATAGTCGTTTCATTCGGAGTTGTGTTTGTGTGTTTACAGACGAGCCCACCTCCGTCTGTGTTTGGAGCGATTGAAGGCTCTCATCCCGCTGGGACCAGACTGCAACCGTCACACTACACTGGGCCTCCTCAACAAAGCAAAAGCACATATAAAGGTAATACACACACACACACACACAGAGGACTGTTTCTGAACAGTTGGGGGCCCTAATCTTTCTTGGGGTGTATATTTCCACTCCATAATAAAATCAATATGAATTAAAGGGTCCATATACTTGTTATTCATTTTAACAGGACCGTTTTCTAACCTCTGCTTATCCTTAATAATTAAACGGGCTGTTTTTGTTACTGTGCCCATAAGACTAATGTGTGCAACTGAGCTCACTTCTGATTGGCTGCGCTGTATTGTGCCTCATTATGGGCTGAAACGCTCCTTATGGCTTCAGTGTTAACGAGCAGGGCTAAGCTGGTGCTGAGTAGGTGGATATATAGAAATGCGTATGACATCACAAACAAAAAATCAGCCTGATTTTATAGATATGTTTTCTATATGTGGACTTTATATACATAATGCATCAAACCCTTTAAAGGGTCAATATTATAGAAACAGACAATTTCCTCACTTTTCTGAGTTTAATCTAGCACCTAAAGCTTGCTAAACATTCCCTCATCTTCCCATACAGCCCATGTATGATAAGTAATCTGCAGGAACGGCTTATTTTTAGTTTATTTTTTTGGCATGCTGAAGCTATAAGGAGTGTTTTAGCTCATATTGGTTTTGAATGAGGCTAGATATAGAGCAGCCAATCAGAGCAGAAGTAATTTGCATTTAACTCTGTCTTAAAGGCACAGTA